>NW_004955442.1:1098587-1109377 GCF_000276665.1 Chinchilla lanigera
GATATATTTTGGAGAAAGTTTCATGAGCTGCTGAAAATAATGTGTGTTCTGCAGTTGGGTGGAATATTCTATAGGTGTCTGTTAAGTCCATCTGATCTATAATGTAGTTTATCTCTGATTTTTTGTTGTTGATTTCTTTTGCCTAGACCACAGTAGTGAAAGTGGAATATTGAAATCACCCACTATTACTGTATTGGAGCTTCTTTGTCCTTTTATGTCAAACAATGTTTGTTTTATTAAATTGGGCAAACCATCATTCAGTGTAGATATATTTACAGTCATAGCTTCTTGGTTTATTTACAGTCATAGCTTCTTGATTGCTCTGTTTAGCAGTAATATAGTGATCTTCTTTACTGTCTATAATCTTCGCTTGAAGTTTGCCTTGTCAGACGTAAGTAAATCTACTCTGCTTACTTTCAGATTCCATTTGCATGGAATATAGTTTCCCATTCTTTCACTTTCAGTCTGCATGTGTCTTTGCTGGTAAGGTATGTTTCTTGCAGGCAGCAAAGAGTTGGTTCTTTGTTTTTAATTCAAATACCAGTCTGTGCCTTTTAATTAAAGAATTAATATTATTTACATTCAGGGTTATTATTGAAAGGTATTTACTAATCCTATTTTTTTTTGTTTTTTATTTTAATGTTTTATTCTTTCTCAATTCTCATTCGCTTGTCTACTTTTTCTCTTCTCTGTGTTGGATTCCTTTAGGTATCTTAAAGCTAATGTTGGCTTAGTGTTCATGAATTCCTTTATGTAAACTTATCTTGAATGGACTTTATTTATTTTTGGATTTTGCAAAATAGCTTTGCTGGATATAATGGTCTAGGTTGGCTGTTATTTTATTTCAGGGCCTGAAATACATCAATCCATATCCTCTTGGCCTTTAGAATTTCTGTTAAGAAATCTGCAATTAAAAAAAGAAATCTGCAATTATTCTGATGGGTTTGCCTTTGTAAGTGACTTAGCACTTCTTTTGCAACTCTCAATATACTTTCCCTGTTCTGTGCTCTTGGCACTTTAACTATAGTGTGACATGGTGAGGTTCTCTCTGGTCATGCCTATATGGGGTTCTAAATGTCTCCTGTACCTGGGTAAGGATGTCTTTCTCAAGATTTTACAAATTGTCTGCTATTGTTTCACTAAATAGGATTCCTCTGCCATTTGCCTGTATCTTGGTGAACTTTTCCATACCAAAAATCATTTTCAGTCTTCTAATCATGTCCCAGAGTTATTGGATGTTTTGTTCATAGTCTCTTAATTTTTTATTTTATGAATATGATAATTCGTCAACTCTATCCTTGAGCCCTGAAATCTGTCTTGGGGTTTACCAATCTATTGCTAGGGCTTTCCACTGAGTATTTAAAATTTGCCTTGAGTTTTTTTTTTTTTCTTTTTGAGACAGGGTTTCACTATGCAGTTCAGGCTGGCTTTGAACTCACTTTGTAACCCAAACTGGCCTTGATCCTCTTGCCTCCAGAGATCCTCTTGCCTCAGCCTCCCTAGTGCTGGGATTACAGGTGTGTGCCACCATGCCCAGTTTGAGTTTTCATTTACAAGACTGTTTTGTGGTTCTTTTACAGAATCTCTTATCTCTTTGGTAACTTGTCTTTTCATATCCTGCATTTTATTTCTCGTTTATTTGGTTGTTTATTTAGTTGCATACTCTGAAGTCATTGAACATTTTAAAAATCAATCTTCTGCGTGGTATTTCATTCATTTCAGTATCTTTGGATTCAGTTACTAAAGAGTTATAAACCTTTGTAGGAGTCATGTTGCCTCGTTTTATTATATTTCTTGTGTTTCTGTGTTGAGATCTGCCCATTTGTTAGGCTATGTATCTCTTCTACTTTTTTTATGTCAAGATCTTTTTACTGAGCAGCCTTCTTTTGAGGGTTTGGTCCTCTCACTATTACTCAGAGTCCTCTGTAGGACTCTTCAGAACAAACTGCTGTAACAAACACAGTATACAGACAAACTAGACACTTAAGTAAAATAAAAATAAATTAAAACCATCCAAAAACAATAGAGAAGAAAGGGACAAAAATATAGAGTAAGCTAAAGTTTAAAAATGAGCAATGGTAAAAAGAATAGTAATAATGTGATAATAACAAAAAAGTTTAAAAATGAGCAATGGTAAAAAGAATAGTAATAATGTGATAATAACAAAAAATAATGTGATAATAACATAACCCGTAATGTGACGGGTCAGCAAAAGAGAAAAATGGAAAAAGCAAGATATAAAACGAGAGAAGATGTGAAAGAGGACAAAAAGAAAGAGATAAAATTTACAACTTCAGGACAAAAAGATAAGTAAAGACAATTAGGTAAGAGTAGAAGCAACAATAAAAAACCCAAAAATATAGAAAGGAAAAATGTAGGCACCCAAAAATATAAAAGGAAAAATGAGTATACAAAAACATCCCTCCATGCCAAGGTGTTTGGATGGGTAGAATTTCTTTCCAGTACCTATAATATTGGACTTCCCCAGGTACTTCAGAGGGACAATGAGTTGCACCTACGTCCTGTTTTATTTCTTCTCCACTCCTACCTGGTGCTTCATGAATGCTGAGCGCTGCCCCTCCTTTCCCACCTTGAGGCCTGGTTAATGGTACATTGTCTGCCTCGAGGCTGTCTGCAGTTCAGAGACTGTTGTTGTTTTTCCTTCTGCACACCTAGAGTCACTGTTAGCCCCTACTAGATTCATGACATGTGAGACAGCTAGATGCCCCTGTTGCCTCAGAGGTCCCCCTGTCTATACATCTGATGGTGTGGCAAATGTCCAAGGAGAGGCATATCTCTAATGCATTGCAGAGTGAGAGAAGCAAACAGATCACCGTCTTGGGCCTAGAATGGGGAAGCTGTGGGATCTACATAATCCACTGATTTTATCCTTGTGCTTTCTGACTCAGGCCTGATCGAATACCATGTGTGAAGGATGTTGCCCCTCAACACAGAGAGTGTCTCCAACCACTGTGCCTTCCACAGTCTGAGCTCCTCACTGATTAAACTTTTCAGAGGGTCTGTGACCAGCTCACTTCCTCTATGTGACTGCCTCTGTGGCTGGCTCCTACCCGGTCCTTGTGGGAGAGTATCCCTAAGGACCCTGAAATATGATTGTTCTGTGAGTTCTGATCCCTGGGGCAGCTCAGTCTCAAACAATAAGCTTTCCCTCAAGATGGCTCCTGGTTATAGCCCTCTGAGACATGCTGTGTACCACAGGGGATTTTTTTCTCCAAGGCCAGCTACCACACAGGAGGAGTCACTTTTAGACTAAATCTTGACACTGCATTTACAGCTTGCTATAACTGTGGGTTTCTTTTGTGACCAGGGCTACTGGTTTGTTGTTTATCACTGGGGCTGCTGGCCCTCTCTGTGTTTACCTTTTGCTTTTGGGTTGGGTTCGTCTCCCCTCGTGAGCCAGGATTGATTGCAGGTGATTTGTGCTTTTTTTCTGCCTTGCCTTTCTCTTTCCCTGGGATTTTCAGCTCTCCCACAACCTCTTTCTTGATTCCTAGAGCTTTTCCTCTTGTTATCTCTTTGGAATGTCATTTATACTTTCTAACTCCCTCTTCTCTCAGAGTCTTGTGAAGGGTAGGCAGTGCATACACTGTTCAAAATTTGAAAAATAGGAATATACTAGAGTATGTAGTAAAAATTCTCCATCCTGTCTTTGCCACTCCCTCTTTGCAGGCAGTCATGGTTATTTGTTTTTTTTTTATGTTTATAGAATTTTGGGGGGCTGGGGATTTAGCTCAGCGGCAAAGCGCCTGCCTGGCAAGCGCAAGGTCGTGAGTTCGGTTCCCGGTACCGGAGAAAAACAGAATTTTGAGAATATATAAGAAAATTCAAATGTATATATACCTTTTAAAAAAACTATCCACCATTCTGTATCTTACTGTCTTAGGATCTGTCTTGCTTATCTTTTCATGTCAGGATATGATGAGTTCTTTATTCTTATTGATAACTATGTGTTTTTCCATTATATAAATATATCATGATCTACTTAATTATTGCCCCCTTTGTGAAATTTTCATTCTTTTCCTATTATAAATCACTGTACAATCAATAATATTGTACCTAGGACATTGTGTACAGGTTTGTGTATATCTGTAGGCTACATTTCCAAAAGTGGAATTGCTGAGTTGAAGGATGAGTGCATTTATAATTTTGTTTTTTTTTTGTTTTGTTTTTTGTTTTTCTCCGGTACCAGGAACCGAACTCACGACCTTGCGCTTGCCAGGCAGGCGCTTTTGCCGCTGAGCTAAATCCCCAGCCCCAGCATTTATAATTTTGGTAATGCTCAAAGTCCCAAGGTACATGGGGATGACAATTTGAGTATAAACTGCCTGCTAGCTAAGAGAGGATTGCCAGTTAAAGAAAATAACAAGAACAAACTGCATGACATGTTGCTTAAAAAATAGGATAAGGTGAAAGTTTAGAGATAATTATGTCATTAGAAAGACAAAAGGTGGAGAAGGCAGGTTGTGTTGGGGAGAAAGCATGGAATTTCAGGTAAAATGATTCTGGGTTTGAATCTTGATTCTGCTACTTTTGGTTGTGTGACCATGGGCAGGTTGTTTCACCTCTCATCTTAAAAAAAAAAAATAGAGATCATAATACCTCTATCATAGGCTGCAGCAAGGATTAAAGGAGAGTGTACCAGCAGCAGTGAGCATGATGCCTCACACGTAATGGGTACTTGGGATGAAACTGGGGCTTTGGGGTAATTAACAAAGCCCATAATGACTCCTAAGGAGCCAGCGTTATATTATTGTACATTATTATGTGTGCTATATTAGAGGGGAATGGCTAACATTTATTGTATTTTTACTATTTGACAGACACTGTGCTTACTGCTTCCTATGAAATATTCCTCCTACTCCTCATGACAATTCTGTGCAATATTCTTTTCTTTTCAGTTTACAGATGAGGAAATTGAAGCAGAGAACTCAAGTATGTTGACTAGTGAAACACAGTAAGTGGTATAGCTGGTTTTTAAACAACCTATCTTGGAGGGCCCCTCTGCTCAGCCTCCTAGTCTCCTGATATATGCCTTCTGGGGTAAGGAGCTGGCTGTTCCTAGAGACAGGGACGTCATGGTTGGAGCGGTTACCCCCAGGGCAGGAAGCTCCTTTCTTAGCTCAGCATGACGCAGTTCAGCTTTCTCATCTCCTAGGCAAATGTCGTTCTGTTAAGAAAAGTTCAAGGTACTTGTTCCCTTTGCTGGTCAGTTTTTCTTTAAATTGTCCATGATTCATAATTAAACTGTGTGTTGAGTCAGAAATCAGATGAAGATTTTATCTTCATGTGAAAAACAGATACTGTCAAACACCTTTATTCTGTATTCAGGATGCCCCAGACCCATTCCTTCCTGGTGGTTGCAACTCCTAGGATCTTAGAGAACTTTAAGAATCTAATGAAAAGTAAGCTTTTTAGGACAGACCTTGTTTTTAACAGAACAATACTGGTATTATAGAAATGCTGGTTATCACAGGAGGCACACGTGTTAAATGGAGACAAAGATACCTATAAGTCATGAGAAATGGACTGGTGACCAAGAAGTTATATTTCCCTGGAAACCAGGCACCATCCTAGCCAACTATGGCATCAGTGAAACCACAAGTGTACAATATAGGAGAAGAGACAGGGACGATTTTTTTTCCTGTGGGGCTTTTTGATAAGGGGTAGTTTCTAATTCAGAGTGATATAAGCTCTTTTTCACCTTGTGGGCTATTGACATTTGATGATCTTGGGCATTTATTTATATATGTGGAAGAATTTGAGATTTACTTGGACATCTCGGCGTACAATGCCAAACTCAACATTCCTAAATTTATTTACCTTCTTGGGGAAGCACATTCCCATCTATAATTTTATTTACAAAGGACTCTAATCTGGTGTGAAGTCTGAAGGCATGTTTGTTTAACAAGTTAGTCAATTAGCCAGCAGAAAAGAACAAAGGAAAGCCATTATGCAGATGTATGCCCATTCAAAGCCATTCTCCCTTGAGCTGCTTTCTTCACAGGGGATGGAAGAGGGACTCAAGTGTGCAAATTTCCAGTCCCTGCTGTGTTTATTGCTAATTCATTTCTAAGATTAGATTATGAATGATTAATAATGCTGTTTCAAGGCTTTTACGTTTGTCAAGTTTTTCAATCTAAAAGCATATTTATAGATTATTTTCAAAACCTGGAAAGGAAATCAAACATGAACCACACTCTAACACATCCACAGCCTCTTGGATATCTTTTTTGGGGTAGCTTTGGTATAAATAATTTTACATAATCTTAGCATGCACATAATTAAATATTCCATTTGCTACCTATAGTGTACTACAATTATTTTTACTGTTATGAAACTTTCTACAGAATAGAAAATAGACATCCACATATTCAACACTAAATTAGCATGAATATTTGTCATATTTCCTTGCATTTGTTTAAAAGACATTAGACATCATAAGTATACTGCCAATTTTGTCATTATTGTGGGTGTATAAGACCCATGTTTATTTTTTAGGCTATTTCCATTGATTATTAGGCTATTTCCATTGATTTTTAGGCTATTTCCATTGATTTTTAGGCTATTTCCATTGATTTTTAGGCTATTTCCATTGATTATTAATTTTAATTTTATGAGTTTTATTATGTTAGACAATGAGTTTAACATAAATATGGAAAAACATCAAAGAAGTAAAGTATTAAACTTTAAATATTTATTGAACATTTATAAAAAAGCATCAAAATTTCCAACATTGACTGTTTTTTGGTGTACGAAGTCTAAAAAATAACAACAGAAATAAATTCCTATATGAACTACAATGAAAATACCAATAAAACTTTATAAAAAATAATCTTTACTTCAATTATCACACCTAAGGTACTCTTTGCACATGATAGCACATTCCTACACACATATTACTTACACTGACAGCACATGTGTATTGCTTTTCTGGTCTTTTTATATAACATACCTTGCTAATCTTGCTGTTTTGTCAGGAGGTTTTTACTTACATAATGTAGAGTTAACAGGAACATAAAATATTGATAAAATTAAGTATTAAATTCTTAATATGTAATGCACATTTAGAATAAACCAGCAACATTTTCACAATCAGTTGTTCACTTGCTAACAAAACGTAAAGGAACATCAAAAATAAAAACCTATGTGAACTTCAGTGTAAACACAAACAAAAGCCTACCACAGAGATAATCTTTGCTTCAACTATCACACCCAAGGCAATCTTCACACATGAAAACTTTATGTTCCATATGCAAGTATCACTTACACTGACAGCACATATGTTTTATTTTCTTGTTCATTTTTGTAGGGCACAATGGACATCTTTTTGGTTTTCTTGTTGCTGTTGTAGGTCTTTGTGGTTCTGAACCTGCCTGTTTTCCTATCAACTCACAGTGTCCTCCACAATTTTTTCTGCAGTTTCCTGGGCAGAAACATTTTATTTTTCTTCTGCTGTAAATGATCTCTTATGAGTTCCAGTCCCAATCCTCTAAGAAAATTTCTCCATGATGTTTTGGACTTGTTATTTTCTTTATTAACTAACAAACTACTTATGCCACATGTGTTTAGGATTGAGTAAAACACAACCATTGGCCAACACTTTTTGTTTCAAGTGACATCATAGTTCCTGCATAACTCATCAACATCTACTCTGCCTTTGTTTTTGTTGTAAAAGATTTCCATCTCAGGCTTCCATTTTGTTCATTATTTCCATCATGGTGCAGTGTTGACATCAGTTGTACCAGTTTGTTTTTCTTTGCCATATATGAGGCCAATGTTATATATTCCTGAAATCCAAAGATTGTATTATACAATTCTCTGTTTTGAAATAATAAATTTCATTTAGAATTTTTGCTTTGTTCCTGTGTACAGTTCTTGTGCTGGTCAATTTGTGTTCTGGTAGCAAATGTAATATCCAATTGGAAACTGGTAAATCAATTGTTTAATGTCACATTATGATTAGTTTGGGAGATGGGCACAACATGTCTTTTTACATCATCATTTGGTTTATCACTATATGAATAAGGACCTGATGGTTAAGTTCCAGGATAAATGTCTAAATGGAAAGCATAATGAAACTTAGCATCTATAAGGGTATAAATTTTTATGCCATATTTTGAAGATTTTTTTGGCATATACTGCCTGAAACTATAGCAATGATGAATTGCTACAAGATACTCACCAATAGTCTGAATACAATTCAGATAGTTGACAGTTACCCATAAATCTCTGAAACAGTGAGCAGATAGCAGCCAGATTATTAGTTCTTTTTCTTTCTTGGTAGTGGTTTTGTCATCAAGCCTCAGGGAATTTTGAAGGAATCCAAATATCCTCAGTGTCATTGTTATTCTACAATTCTTAAGCCTCCATCATTGCTTATCCATAAGTCTTTTACATTCCTGTGATTACCATGAGAAAGCCCTGCTAAATACAGCAGGCCATTCAGTTCAGCTAGTGATGTGCAATAATAAATACACTTTCGATTATGGGCTATTGGTGCATACAGAATGTTTGACTTATACTTCAGCATTTGTGTATTTCATAACATCATGTAGCATTTTGTCTGTTACAGTTTCCAACATTGAATGACAGTGCTGGCATTCCATCCAATAGCTTTTACTCCTGCCAAGATCCTTACAATATTTTCAGACCTAGTTCTAACATTGGATCATGGCATTTGGTTGTGTGGCCATTTTGTGCTGTTTTGACTAGTCAAATATGTATTCACATTGCTGTTTTCTTTGTCATCTGAACTAACAAGATCTGGATTCCCTGTGTCTATATTGGTCAATTTTTGCTCTACTTTACTGTCACAGGAACTTTGGCTTCTATGGCCAGTGTCAAAGTCATTATCATCTTCATTATCCATGCATGAGTAATCTAATGATTCACTTTTAATCTCCACTAAAACTTGCAAATCTGGTTTTTCATGTGCTATTGTACTAAATTGGGCTACTTCTACCAGAAAAATCAAAAGAACACTTAAAAAAACCCAAATCCTAATTGCACAGAAATTTAGCAATGAACATTTCAAGGGTAAAGCTCACCTGTTGCTGCTTTGGAGTTCCTGTACACACTTACCATTTGTCTGCCAAGTGGTGAATGCATAGATGGATTTTTGCTTTCCTCAGATGCAGCCACTGGGTCACACCCACATTCCATTATGGTAAAATTCACGTTTACATAACAGGAGTATACCCATATCAGTGTGGGTATACTTTATCCCCTGTAATGTAATGCTTTTGTGTATATTCACACACAAAACCTGTTAGATGGAGAATTATGTGTGTAAAAATCCCAGTTTGACACTTGTACATGTGCACACAACTTGTATGCCCCAGGTGCAAATACTGAGACACACAGCTGGCTACTATTTTGCAAAAGTACAAATTTACAGTAGAAAAATATGGGATGAGTTGTTTTAACCCAATGTTATAGGTTACAGGTACCCTAAATCAGAGGCGTTCACCTAAGGGCTATTTTGGAACCCCCACCCTAGGATATTTGACAGTGTCTGCAGAAAATTTTAACTATCAACAGTAAAGGGGAGTATGCTATTGGCATCTAGTAGGTAGAGTCCAGGGACGCTGCTAAATATCCTACAATACACAAGACAGACCTTTCTCCCCAAGAAAGAATTATCAAGTTCCAAATGTTAGTAAGGTAGAGGTTAAAAAACTTTGCCCTAGGTTCTTAGGAAGGCATTTTTGAAAATGGAAACTTCCATGTAACCATATATCACCATCACTTCTTACAAAGTAAAAAATAGTTCCTTAAAAATCACCTAGCAACCAGTCCGTATTTCTCTAGGATTCCCCTAAAATGTTGTTTACAGCTGGTTTTAGCAAACATCTTGTTATTTTGTTAGCCCTCTTTAAAGAGTCTCATTCTAAATGACTATAAAATAATCCATTGAATGAATTCACCAAAATATATTGAAAGGATTCATTGTTTGTTTTTCCTTTTTTATTAGTATAGATTTGCAATACATAGTAATTGCATTCATCTTGGAGAATTTATATATATATATGTATATAAATATGTGTGTATTGCATCTCCATCATTTTTACACATCTACTTTGTTCCTCATTGTTTTTGGACCCTAGTTTCATTTCCTGGTTTTATACAAATTTTACTTATGCAAATAATCGCAATTTACTTCTTTTCCAATTTAATGTCTTTTACTTTTTTCACCTGCCTTATGTTCTGGCTAAGATGTAAATATTGTAATGTTGCAAATGTTGGACACAGTTTATGGGAATGAGTATACTTGCCTAGTCTCTGAGTTTAGGAGAAAAAATTTAATATTTTACTGTTAATTTTCATATTAACTGAAAGTTTTTCATAGATGGTCTTTATCATATCACAGTTGTTCCTAACCATTCCTAGTTTTGCTGAATGTTTTTATAATGAAAGATTGATTATATTGTCTTTTTGGTGAATTGATTCTTTTATCATTTTTAGTTCACTGACGCTGAGTAGTTTTTTCATTGTTTGCTGTTAAGGTTTTCTAACAAATCATTCATTTCTAATATTATATTTTTATTTCCAATTATTCTATTTGATTTTCTTCTAACATTTCCTGCAAAAATATCTGTGAAATTTTCCCTTTCTTTTCTGTAACAGCTTTTAATACTCTGTTCTTTTGCTGAATGTCTGGGATCTTGATCCTATATGTCTGGGTGGAGATTTATTTTGGTTATGGCTAGTTGGAGTTCTATATACCTTACTTAATGTATGCCTGATTCTTTAGTCATGCTTGGGAAATT
>NW_004955442.1:1110516-1129218 GCF_000276665.1 Chinchilla lanigera
GAGGGGGTGGGTCATGGTCAAGGCCAATTTTCCACTTCTTTATGCATGTTCTTTCATTTTCTGTTAGACTTTTAGCATTTTTATCGTAATTATTTAAAGATATCTGTCCAATAATTTCAACAGCTGAGTCATTTCTGGGTCTGTTTCTACTGACTGTTTCCTCTTAATGGTGGGCACATTTTTCTTTTAATTAAAATTTAATTAAGTTTTAATGTTTGATTGTATATTGGAAATTTTATAAAGAGCTAATGATACAAAAGTGAAAAATAATTACTCTAGAAAAATGACATGATTTTCCTAATAAGAATGGAGGCTGAATCCATCTAACCTTTGGTTGATATTAGCCAATCATCTCCCCATTTGGTTGATATTAGCTAATTATCTCTCCCTTGTCCCATTTGTTCTGCCCTTTCCTCTAGTTTCATACTTTTCTGTGGGGAAAATTTCAACATGTATAATATATTTTGATCATATTAATGCCCCCTATTACCCATCATTGTACCAACCCCTCTTCTCTGCCTTTTGTCTAATAATAGTCATTCTTCTTTTTTGTCTTCTTTTATTGATTTCAGATATTAGGGAGAACATGTGATTTTTATCTTTCTAGGTCTGGCTTACTTTGCTCAATATGATGATCCCCAAGTCTATCTCTTTTAACTTTTAATTTAATTTAAAAAAAAATAAAAAAAAAGAACAATAGCAAAATACCAACAACATAGACAAAAATGAAAGAAAGTAAAAACAATAAGAATGTTATAGAGTTTCAGAACAAAATGATAGGGATCAACAGTGGTTGTTATATTACATATTTTTATCTTCATAGAAGTTGATCAGATTACCAGATGTAAGAATGCAAGATTAATCAAACCATTAAACAGAATAAAAAATAAAAACCAAAAAATTATAAATGATACAGCAATTCATCAAACAAGATGACAGATGATAGGAATTCAACAATGGTTGTTATGTTGCATATTGCTGTCTTCAAATTAGTTGTTCAGATTACCAGATATAAGCATGCAAAATTGGTCAAAAAATAAAGCATTAACTGTTCCTTTCAATAAACCATTAAACATTAGCAGTACAGTTATCCACTGCTCTATTTTTTTAAAATAGATTTTTTAAAACATTATTTCAGTTGTTTTGGTTGAGTGAGAATGGCATTTTTCATTGACTTTATACTTCTGAATTGAAAGTAAAATGCTAACCACTTATACTTCAGTAAAGATCTCCATTCATAAAATGTGCTTTTTTTTTTTCTTTTTGAGACAAGGTCTTGCTATGTAGTTCAGGCTGGCCTTGACCTAACTTTGTAGGCCAGCCTGGTCTTGAACTCATAGTGATCCTCCTTCTTCAGCCTCCCCAGGGCCAGGATTACAGGTGTGTGCTATCATGGCCAGCAAGAGACATTGTTTAATTTTTATGTTTTTGCATAATTTCTGTGGTTACTTTTGTCTTTGATTTCTAGTTTCCTTGCAGTATGATCTGATAGTATGCCTTAGATAATTTTGATTCTTTTAAAAATTCTTTTGTATTATTTAAGCATGCTTTATGGGCTAGCATGTAGTCTACTTTAGAGGTAGTCTCATGTACTGCTGAGAAAATTCCTATTCTGTTCTTGCTCAGTGGAATACTGCAGGTATCTATTAAATCCATTTATTTGAAGGTTTGATTCAACTCTGATATTTCTTTGTTGATTTTTTTTGTCTAGTTGTTCTGTGTAGTTTTGACAGTGGGGTAATGATGTCTCCCCATTAAAATTATGTTGGTGTTTATCTGAGTTTTTAAATGTCCAGTAGTGTTTGTTTTCTGAAATTAGGTGTACTTGTGTTTGATGAATATATGTTTATAATTGTTATCTCTTTCTGTTGAATTATTCCCTTTGGTTAAGGGAATAATTCTCTCTATCATCTAATTCTGATATTTTGTCCTCACATTGGCCACTTCTTCTGCCTATACTTCCAGTGTAATTTTTAATCTTCTGGATTTCTGTTTAGAACCTGTTCATGGACTCTAGTTCTCTGCTAAACTGGTCATATGCCATTTTCTTTACCATTTTTTTTTTTAAACATAAATTCTAGAAGGTGGATTTTGGGTCAAAATATTGAAACATTTTCATTGTTCTTAATAAAATGTGGACCTACTGCTTCTGATAAAATCAGGCATGCCTGTTAGAAATATATGAGATTAACCATTCTTTCATAAATTTTGAGTATTACAATTAATTTTATTTTGCTAATTTGCTGGGAAAATATAGTTATGAATTGTGCATCTTTAATTTCAAATACCACACAAGGTCAAAACCTTATAGGCATTTTCTAACAGGACTGACTTTACATGGCAATTGAATAAGAGAACCCATATGGCATCAGAAGTATTGTAGCAGATAATGGCTGGCGTTTTTGAGCACTTATGAGAAAAAGTGCTAATTTTCTTTTCACAGTTACTTGTAAGGAAGGTGTCATTTACTCATTCTAATAAAGGATTATTTCTTATAAGGAGGAAGTGGCTGAGTAATGGTGAGACACGATTAAATCCAATACAAAAGTCAGGTTTAAATCCAGTCCAAAATCTCAGTCAAGTTACACAACTTGGATGTGATTTTTATCTTATCTGAGGCCAGCCAGTATTGTTATCTGTACCTGTCTGGTGTTGCTACAGTAATGCTGCATAACAAACAAACCCTGGACTCAGACTCACTCATGCTTACTGATCTGCAGTTTAGCTGTGGCAGTCCTGTTTCAAAATTAAAAAATAATTCTCCTCTTAATTATTTATCAGAGAAAAAAATATCTCTTTATTTCCCAGGCACTCTTCTGGGCCTTAGAGAAACAACAGTGAATAAAATGAACAAAAATTCTGCCCTTATGGAGTTTATATTGTGAAGAAGATAGACAATAAACAAAAAGATATGATAAGTAGATGCTGGTACAGTACTCATCTCCTTATCCATGGAGTTTGCTTTCTATGGTTTTAGTTGTCTGAGGTCATCCATGATCTGAAAACAAATGGAAAATTTCAGACATAAACATAAATTGTAAATTGTGTATTGTTCTGTGTAGCCTGATGAAATCTTTCACCATTTCTCCTAAGATACGAGTTATTCCTTTGTCCTGAGTGTCTGTCATGTATGTATTACTTGTCTATTGGCCATCTTGGTGATCACATGAACTGTCGTGGTACTGGTATTGCAGTGCTTATGATCAAATAATCCTTATTTTATTTAATAATGGTTTCAAAATACAACAGTAGTGGTGTTGGCAATTCAGATATCCAAGGTAAAGCTAAAAAATACTTCCTTTAAGTGAAAAGGTAGAAATTCTTGACTTAATTAGGAAAGAAAAAAGTCATATGCCGAGGTTGCCAAGATCTATGGGAAGAATAAATCCTTTGTTTATGAAAATTTGAAGAAGGGAAAAGAAATTCTTGCTATTTTTTGCTGTTGCACCTTGAATTGCAAAGTTATAGCCACAGAGTGAAATAATGCTTTGTTAAGATAGAAAAAGTATTAGATTTACAAATGTATGGTTAGTAAAAAGCAGTATATAGAAGGCTTGATGCTATCCCTGGTTTCGGGCATTGGCTGAAAATATCCCACTCAGATAAGGGAGATTTCTGCAATTTCTAATGAGAGACATAAACCAAGGGGAGGAGATGATAGCATGGGGCGGCAGGTGGAGATGGGGAGGGTTGCTATTGCAGTATGTTTTCTCTTATCTCCTCCCTTCTCAGCATGTTGCCAAACCTTAGCATGCTCATTTTCACAATGCAGGACTGTTTTTTTATCTCTTTGTTTCACTGTCTCCCTTTAAACTGTGCCCTGGGGGGCCTCACATTTCATAACCAAAGCTGCCTATCAAAGTATTTTGCTAAAGAAAATATATTTAGTCTGGAGAGAAATAATGTTTCTCCCTTAGGGACAGAAGCAGCTGCAGTTAGTAGTAGTTTTTAAATGACTTTCTTTTCCTCTGTCACTTATGCTTATAATTTCTTCTTTGTTTAAAAGTCGAGGGTCAGGTGTGAGGATATGTAGGAGGTTTACCAAGGAAAGGAAACATATTGTGGGGCATCTGCTGTATGCTAGGCCTGGGGCAAGCAGATGTCTTCTTAATAACCCTCCATTTATATATTATTATTCCCATTTTCCTAGTGCAAAGACTGAGCCTTACATAGGAGAAATAATCGACACACAGATACATAACCTGCAACTGCAGACAGGATTTGATCCCTATGTGTGTGGTCCCAATCTCCTCACAATTGTCCTGCTGGGCTGGGTGTGACAGAGGCTTCTTTTCCAACCTTTGTGGCTACGCCAGGATGCTGGTTTGAGACCCTGAGTTGCTCTCTCACTTCACTGTTAGTCGGAATGGTAGGGATTGACCACTGCCTGCAGTAATGGGAGGAGGCAGTCAGGTCTTGGAGGAAATGAAAGAGTTCCCAGGGCATCAGGCAAATGAATGAATTCCACTGATCTTGTTTGGTTCCTTATGGGATCATCCATCATGATTTAACAACCCGAATCCCAGAGTAGCTACAGGCATGCTTCCTGGCCAAAGTCACAGAATCAGTGTAATTCATGGCTGGAAAGCTGATTTGTTTTTCTGTTACTATTACCTGTATCGTGCCCATTATACTATTTTATACACTGTATTATCATATAATTTGGTCTCCCTTCTTCTACGCTGCCATTTGCTTTGGAGAAGCCTTGGTTTTCCTCATCCTTTTATAACTCACTGAGGCGAACAAATTCGCTGGATGTAGCACAAGCAGACATTTTTTGGAGTCCACTATGCGCACAACGAAAGTGACACAGAAAGACTTCGATTTTGCACTCATCCTAGGGAAACATACCCTTCTATTGTTTTACTTATTTATGTTTTTACATCTTTTTAAATGCAATATTTGAAACAGACAAAAGAATGAATACATATGTGTATAAAATTATAAATTATATTAACAAAATGAAGATCAAAGCCCATGAAATCATGGCCCAGCTTATTAATTAAAATTACCAATATTATTGGATCTACCTGTGTGGCAGTTACCTTTCCCATGCATCACCCTATTCCTATACAGAAATCTGCTATTCTCTTTTTGTCAATCTTTCTGTTTGCTACATTCGGCTTATATGTGTACATATATACATGTGCACAAAACTTTTGCTACATCTCTTTCTGTCTGTCTGTCTGTCTCTGTCTCTATCTCTGTCTGTGTGTGTGTATATATATATATATATATATATGGTTTTTCTAGTTTTCAAATGTTATACAAATGAGTTCAAGCCATAAGTAATATTTGGAGATGTGCTTTTTTTCCCCCACTCCATTTGGTTTTTAAGATTTATCCCATTTTTTCTATGCTTCTTTTCTCTTCTGTTTTGAATGGATGTTTTTGTTTGCTTTTATTTTCTTTTCATATTCTATTTTTCCTTTTACTAGTTTGGAATCTTAAAATTTCAAAATATAAAATTAAAAATTCCAAAAGTTTTAAAATTTCAAACATTTAAAACTCCTTTTCTATTGGAATTTTATTATGTAGGCCTAATAAAACTGAAAGTCTATAAATATCTTAACTTCCTCTTCACAGGAATATAAAGACATTATAGTACTTTAGTGTGAATGACTTCCACCTGAATTAAATGTCAATATTATCAATAGGTTTAATTCTTGTCTCTAAAATATCCTCACAAAGTCTTCACCTTCACCTATCTTCAAGAGTTCCTCTATTCTATCTTCCAACAGAGTCAGGGTTTCTGTTTTAATATTAAGTCTTTGGTCCATTTTGATTTTAGTTTAGTACATAGTGAGAGATATGGGTCTAGGTTGAATCTTACACATGAGGAAAGACAGTTTTTCCAGCACCATTTATGAAAGAGGCTTTCTTCAAGTAAAGATGTTTGGCCCCTTTGTCAAAGATAAGGTGGTTGAATGTGTTTGAAGTTATTCTGTATTTTTACTCTGTCCCATTGCTCCTCAGATCAGATTTTTTGCCAGTATCATCCTTTTTTTTTAAAATCATGGTAGGTTTGTAGTACAATTTCAAGTCATGGATTGTGATGCCCCCTGCCTTGTCATTGTTGCCCAGGATTGCTTTTGCTATTCTGGTTCCAAATGAATTTTAGGATTATTGGAAATATGGCCATTTTCACCATATTAGTTCTTCCTACTGAAGTACAAGGGGTATCTTTCCATTTTCTGATATCCTCTTCTATCTTTTTTCAGAGTGCTATAGTTTTCAATGTAAAGGTCTTTTACTTTCTTCATGAGATTATTTCCAAGTATTTTTTTTTTCCAGTGCTGATTGTGAAAGGCATGGTTTCCCTTCTTTCTCTTTCAGTGAGTTTGTTATTTGTGTACAGAAATGCTATTGATTTTTGTTTGTTTGTTTTTGGCACCAGGAATTGAACTCAGGACCTCATGCTTGCCAGGCAGCTGCTGTGGCACTGAGCTATATCCCCAACCCTTGCTGTTGATTTTTGAGTGTTGACATCATATCCAGTTATGCTGCTGAATTTGGTCATTAAATCTAGAAGTCTTTTGGTGGAGTTTTTGGGGTCTTCTGTGTAGAATATAATGTCATCCACAAATAATGATAATATAATTTCCTCCTTTTCTATCCTTATTCCTTTTATTTCTTTCTCTTGTTTAGTTGCTCTGGCTAGTGTTTCTAGAACTATATTGAATGGGAGTGGTGATAGTGGATATCTTTCTCTTGTTCCAGAGAATCAACACATGAGATGTCATTTTATTAATGAGCTTTTGTGCAGCAGAAGAAACCACCAACAGAGTGAAGAGACAAACCATAGAGTAGGAAAAAAATTTGCCAGCTCTTCCCCAGCCAAAGGACTAACATCTAGACTATATACTGAACAAAATAAAAAGACCCCCCCAAATAGAAAGAACCCATGCAAAAATGGACATCTGAAATGAATTGACATTTCTCAGATGAAGAATCACAAACAGCAAATAAATTTATGAAAAAATGTTCAACATCACTGGTCATTTGAGAGATGCAAATTAAAACAACACTCCAGAAAGAATGGTTGTCACTAAGATATCAGTCAATAACAAATGCTGGAATGGTTATTGGGAAAAAGGAACCCCTCTCCACTGTTATGGGAGTGTAGACTTGCACCACTGTGGAAATCAGTGTGGAGATTCCTAAGAAAACTAAAACTAGAGGCTCCATTTGACCCAGCTATTCCCCTTCTTACTGTCCTTCCTGAATTAAAAGCATCATACCACAGCAATATACATACACCCATATTTATAGCAGCACAATTTGTCATAGCTAAATCTTGGAATCAGCCCAAATGCACATCAGTGGATAAATGAATAAAGAAGATTTTTTTTTTTTTAAATATAATGGAGTACTACTCTGGTATAGGGAAGGATAAACTGAGGCATTTCTAGGTAAAGGGATGCATCTTGAGGGCATACTCTTAGGTGAAATAAATCAGACACACATGTTTAAATATTGCATTATTTCTCTGGTGTGATAAACTGAAAGTGTAAATAAGAACCAAAATGTGTAATAGATATTGCAAAATGGGAAGACATTGTTCAAGTGGGAAGGGGAGCAAGGAAGGGGAGATGGGGAAAAGAAGGAAGAGGAAAGAAAAAAGAGAATAGGAGGAAAAATGGAAACAAAGCTTTTGTAAATAAAGAGGAGAAGAGAGTTGGAGAGAGGTGAGGAGATTGGGAGAAAAAGAAGAAAAATCAAGATATATCATGTACAGGTACAAATTCCCTATGATGAATGTAATACTATGTATATCTAAAATGTACCAATAAAAAATTAAGATAATTTCTAACAGCTCATGTTCAATTATAAAAGATCCTCCCAAATCAGATGGCTGTTATTTTATACAGATAGTGTTTCAGAGTCACCTTATGAGTCAGCTTATGAGTTTATTTGCTGACTATTCTTATACCTCAGACTATCCTTGTGGGCAATTTTTTCTGTTTCCTTTAGAATTCCTCCAGTGAGCATTATTGATAGTAAAATCTTTCAGTTTTGCTTATGTGAAAATGTCATAATTTCATAATAATTTCATCATAATTTCTTAAAAGATATATTTTCTTTTAATAATTTCATAATTTCATCATAATTTCTTAAAAGATATATTTTCCTGGTGCACAGCTCTAAAATTATGTTTGTTTTCTCTTAGGACTTTGAAGATATTATTCCAGTCTTCTGGTTTCCTTAGGTGATGACTTAAATGTGGCTCTTTGGATAGTTATCTGTCTTTTTTCCCTGGAACTTTTAGGGCTTCTGTCTCTGACATTCTGCTGTTTTATTGCAATATGTCAAGATATAGATTTGTTCATCTTGCTTACACAGATGGTCCTTGATTTATGCTGGTGCAACTTATGATTTTTCAGATTTCTAATGATGCAAAAATGATGTGCACTTCAGAATTTTGAAATTTGATCTTTTCTTTGGCTAGTGCCATGTGGTACAATGCCCCCTCGTGATTCTGGGCAGCAGCACTGAGCCACGGCTCCCAGTCAGCAATGAGACCATGCTATTCTACAGCGTGCTGTGTTGCTAACATGATACTTGGTAAATTAAGTGTATTATGTGAATTTTCATCTTATGTTTCCAATTTATGCAGGGTTTATTGTGATGTCACTACAGTGTAAGTGAAGGAGTATGTGTATATGTTGTCCTTGTTTATGTGAAGACTTAGATGTTTTACTATTTCTGGAAAATTCCCTTTATTATTTCTCATCAAATCACTCCATTCTCTACTTCTGGGACTCCATGTAAGCATATATTAGATTTTCTGTCTCTTTTTGTCCTTTACATCTATTAATTTCTCTTTAATAGCTTTTATATTAGGTCTATTTGCATTAGATTCTAGAAATTTCTTTAGATTTATCTTCAAGTCTTAATTCTCTTTTGGGCTACTACTAATCTGAATTTAGTATTTGACTGTAGCAATTATATATTTGATTTCCCAAATTTTTATTTGATTGCTTTTTGACAATACTTTGTCATTTTTTACAATCTCTGATTACTTTGTAATTTTTTCCACTTCATCTTTTATTTGTTTAAATATGTTAATCACAATTTTAAAAATATTATGTATTTTTAATAATACATATTATTAAATGTATTATTTTGTATTAATGTATTAATGTATTAAATGTATTATTTGAAACTGGTTGTTTCAGTGGTTCCAAGATCAGGAGTTATTGGGGATAGAATATGTTCTTTATCACTTCTGCTGATTCGCACTCATGGTGGCCCACTTCCTAGTGAGTTTGGTGGTGCTTTGATCATGAGCTTGTAGAGATTTGATCTTGATCTTTGGAAATCCTGATGGCCTACATAGGAAAGCTTTCAGGCAGAGAGGGTGCGCATTTGCATTTACTAAGAACCAAGGGGCACTACAACTTTGTCTCATTTCCAAGGAAATGACCCTAAGTGGAAGTTTCAGAATCACGCTCCCAACTTTGCCATAGTCAATGATGTGTTATTTTTGTCATAATCACTTGGTGTTTTAAAAAATCTTGTATATTGCTGGGTGTACTACAAGCATGATCTAACCTGCACAGTCTCCCTGTAACCCATTCATAAGAAGACACAGGCTCAGAGAATTCTTTCACACAGTCCCCTCTATACAATCTTCATTCATCCAATCCCTCCCTTTCTTCGACATTTTCCTCAAGTGCCATCTCCTTAGTGACTATCCAGAGCCACAGAGCTGAGCTGAAATTCCTGCTCCCCTGTATTCTTGTAACATGCAATTTACACCAGCTGTTAGAACATTCATCTTATGTGGTTCAGATCTAAAATGTCTCCCCAAAGGCGGAGCTTGTGGGAGGTGATTGGACTTGGGGATACTACCGGTTGTTGAGGCAGGACCAGGCCTGAGGGGGTCTTGGTTGGAGGCGGTTCATTGGGGGTGTGACCTGGAAGGCGTGTCTCTCTTCTGGGGCTCCTTTCTTCTCAATCTCTGCTGCCTGGCTGCCATGGTATGAGCAGCTTTCCTCTGTGGCAGGTCTTTCCACCGTACTGTTTCTGCCTTGGTGCCAGCTGACATGGATTAAAAACATGAACCCAAATAAATCTCCCTTCCTTAAAGTTGCACGTGGCAGGTATTTTTTCTCAGCTAGAAGTGATATCCTTATTCACAGATATCCCTTTTCACAGAGAACGTAGTTGAGGTCACTAAGTTTCGTTTATAGACATTGGTAAAGGTTTCCCTAAAATCTGTAATCTGGCAGCAAGGATATTGAGTGGTATTTCTGCATTTATCTTTCTTCATATTTTCTGTGCAACCCCCAGCTCTTTCTCTTCCCATAGCCATGCAGAATGCGAAGCATAGGGAGAACATTCAGAAACCTTAGATGAACTGACTGTAGGTGGAGAGACAGCAACACATGGAGAACAGGTCTTAAGCTCCTGTGACCATCAGGTGATTCTATTGTCAGTGTCTACCCTGAAGACCCTATTGAGTCGCTTCCTTATCAGGCCTGTCCTGATCTTCCAGTGCTCCCAGGGGAACAGTCTCTCAAGTGGGGTTTTGTTCTAAAGTTGCAGTTGGAGTGTTTCTGGAAGGGCCACCTGGCTCTTCATGAGTCTGTCTGCATTTTTATAAGCCAGATGTTTGCTATTTTTATTGGCCTATGTTTCTGCAAAATGTTTTAGGAGATTTCTGGATAATTTTTAGAAAAATCTCTCTTATTGACAGAAACAAGCATTTTCACAAATACTTCCAGAGCAAGAATTGTCAAGTGCTTTTAATTTTTTTCTGCAAATTTAAATCAGTCATCAGCCTCTGGGTTGGCCAGAAGGCTGAATGAAATTTGTTTCCAATGGGTCACCCCAAAATTCTCAAACTCTTGTATAGTTAATAGATCCTCATAACTAGCCCCTCCATATAGGGGAAAATGATGGTACTGTGTTTACCAGTTGGTTAGTGCTCCTTACTGACAGATGGTGCTGCTGAACTCAGAGGGCACACTTTTGAGCTGTTCTGTGGTGGGGCAGCCTCATGTGTTTGCAGAGTTCCAATATGAGATGAGGTTTGTATATCCATCAGTGGTGGGCTTGGCATGTCCTGTACTTTTTTCAAGGGTAGGTGGTGAATTAGATCTACTCAGGGTCAGGTTATTTTTACTTTTAATCCCTGAAAGGAAATTAACTTGATTCTCTTTCTTGGACAGTAGAGATTAATTGCCCCTAAAAAGGTTTTAAAAGCAATGTCCAGTGAGTAGGGACTGCTTAGACTTAAATAAACCAGAAGAACAGTCATCCTTTGTGATACAGTACTAATCATACTCCAGTATTTTTCTTCTTCTTCCTTGCCAACTTCAGCTGTGTACCTGACCAACCAGCTAGATCCCACATTTCCCACTTTCTCTTGTTACTGTGGGTGTGTAACCAAGTTGCTGCCAATGGGATGTGAGCAGAAGTGATGTGTGCAACTCCAGGTCACATTGTTTGAAAGGAAAAGGCTCACATTACACCCTTTTGCCTCCTCTCCCTAGCCTCGAATTTGGTGGGGTTGTGGTAAGCCTAATTTGACTATAAATGAAGACAGTACTCCAGAAGGACAAAAACTACTCTCCTACAAGGAACCAGATCACTTGATGATTGCAAAGATCAGAGGAAATGTGATAGCCTCAGTCTATTTACCTCTGGATTTATTTGTGAAAGAGAAATCAATCTCTACTTTGTTTAAGCCATTGTGTTTTTAGGTCTCTTATACTAGCTACTGAATCAGTGTCCTAGCTAGCTCCTTGGGGGACTGCAGAACATGGAGGCTGGCTCTCACCAATGAGCCAATTTCTTTAGTAGAGGCAGGAATAATTTCATGTAGCCCTCTTCATGAAGCAGGAGGTAAAATACGAGCTAATGGAGACACTCCACTGTGTGTTATATTTGGGGGGTTCTGCAGTCTGTCTATCAACTGAAATGAAGGAAAGGAAAATAGAACATCTTGCTTAAAAATCACAAATGCATGAAGATAAAGTCATTTGGAGATCATGGGCTCAGGATCAGATATTTCTGGGTTCACATCCTGTCTTTTATCACTTAGTTTACAAGTCACTACTTTCTCATCTGTAAAATGGGAATTGCTGTGTATATTTTGTGTACTTGTTTTAGGAATTAAATGAGATGGTTAAAGGTGGGACAGGGTATTAAATGAAGTCAATTTCTCTTATATGTCTAGGAGGTAGAAATCATTTGCCATTACACCAGGCTGCCTCTGCAAGACATGCAAAACTGTTTATGCTCTGACTCTAACGCTTCAGTTGCATTGTAGACACCTTCCCCTTACCTATGACTACGATTTTCCCAAGCCCATGCTGCTTCCCATCACTACTGTGACCATTCTAAGTTCTTTCTCGCATCTAGATCTTTGCACATCCATTTCCTTCTGACTGCAACCTCTTCCAATTGTCACATCTCAGAGAAGGCCTCCTAAGGTCACTCTGTTCCATTTTCATATACAGAATGAAGACCCCTCCCACAAATATCCACATCTGAATACCTAGAACCTGTAAATATAATAAGTGACATAGTGAAAGGGAATAAAGATCACAGATGGTATTGAGTTTACTAATCAGCTACCCTTGAAATAGAGGAATTATCCTGGAATATCTAGATAGGCTCAATGTAATCACAAAGGGCCTGGAAAGTAGAAGATGGAGGCAGAGTAAGAAGTATGAGTATAGAAAAAAGGTTAGAGAGAGGTTATACTGCTGTCTTTGAAGATGAAGGAAGGGACCACAAGCCAAAGGATGTGAGCAACTTCTACAAGATAGAAAAGGTGAGGAAACAGATTCTATTTTAGTCTCCAGAAGGAGCAGCCTACTGAGAACCTGATTTAATACCAATGACTTGATTTTAGGCTCAAATTTTAGCCATGTTGGGCTTCTGTAGTACAGATTTGTCAGATTACACATTTGTGTTGTTCTAAGCCATTAAGTATATAGTAACTTGTTATAGCAGTGATAGGAAACTTATATACCCATATATCAGTCTAGCCTCTAGCATGCTACCTAACACATACATCATCTTCTTCACTCCTTCGTAGTACTTATCACACTGTGATTATCTTGCTCATTTAAATGTCTGCTTGATGACTCAATGATTATTTATTGAATGCATAAATGAATGAAAAAAATGAATGGTGACCTTGGAACTTACTTCATCTGCAGGATTCTTGTTTTAACAGGACATTTTAAGAGCATTTCTCAGTGTTCACAAGGACCTGGAAAGATAAAGATGGCAAGGGACCATATGACTGTGTTAGGAAAAGCAGAATTCTAACCTCTGGCCATTCCAAATCCTAAAGTCCAAGTCTTATTTGGCAGTAAGGCAAGGTGGAGATGAAAACTCAGCCTATGTTTATTAAAACCCATTTTTCCAGCTTATTTTTAATGGGCTATAAATCTTTAGTGACCATCAGGATGGGAGCTGAATGTCCCACAGGCTGCTTTGGAAATTTGGGGCGGGATCCTCCAAGTTTTAAACTCCCTGCAATAATTCAGCTCACTCAGAATGCGACCCGGCCCTCTGCTGTCACTGGAGTGTGTGTTTGTTTAATTAGGATGCCGAGTAGAGCTGCATCCGGTGGCAGATGTTGCCATGTGTAATATAATAAATAAAAGTCTTTATAGGACCCAGCAGGCAGTAGCGCCTTCAGTTAGCAGATGGCGAAATATTAAACTGGCAGAGCAATAACTTAACTGCCTGAATCAGCTGGTCCCTGCCCAGATTTGCTCCAACATGAATCAACTTCATATAGGAGGTGTCACTCAGCTTCAGCCTGGTGCCCTTACCTGCCCTCCCTCTCTCTCCTGGCTAAGACCAGTTTTTCCTTGGCATCCCATTATTAAAGTCAGCTTCCTGGGGAGTGAAATCTTGTAAGCCCATTAGCTGGTCAATGAGAGGCGCTTGCGGAGCTGGGCTGTTAGGTTCCTTTATGGGGAGGAAATGCAGTAAGCCTGTGGATGCTCTCCAGCGCTGGATTCTGCCTGGCTTCAAAATAGCCAGACAGCATGTTGCCTGGGCCCTAGGCCCTCATGATGTGGGCAGACTATCTCACTTGGTTCTAGAGATCCTTCTGTTTAGGACTGGGAGAGTGACTATTACCTGGGGGACTGCAGAGGAAGAGGGAAAAAGAAAGGCCTTTTTGATCTGAAAATGTAGAGTCTGAAAATGGATTGACTGACATCTATAAAATGGCTTGGGAGTGGAAAGAAGAGTGTTTACCAAACGCTAAATTCTAACACTGGTGTCTATGGGTCCCACTGTGTGCCAGGACTCTGGATGAGGGCTTTGTGTGCTCAAGCCTATGCCTTTTTCACCATGACCCTGTGAGACAGTAACCACAGTCTCTCTAGTACTTCTTGGGTATCAGGAACTGTTCTAACTGTGTTTCATGCATTATCTCATGGAGTACTTTCAACATTTACTCTTAAACCTGTTTCTCATACAGGAAAACTGAGCATCTGAGAAATTATTTGTTCAAGATCACACAACTAGGAGATGCCAGAATTGGGACAAAACCCAATTCTATCTAAACTCTCAGGTAGCAACTGCATTATCCTTGACTTCAAGATATTCCAGCAAATTTGGGCAGAAGATATCAAATACACAAGGAAAACACTATCTAGAAAATGAGGTAACAAGGTTGAGAACTGATTCTAAGAAGGAGAATATGGCATTTATGACATTTATTGACATTTATTGAAATATTGTATACTTAGACTGTATTTCAACAGATATTTGAAATACATTCTTGCCCTTGACCATTATAGTATGATTTTTGCCCTTGACTGTTATAGTATGCTTCTGAGGAATGTTCAACCATTTTATTAGTTACTTGGCCATTGCTGGGACAAAATACCTGACACTTGCAGTTTAAAGGAAAGGAGGTTTACTTTGGCTTATCATTTTAGTGGGTTCAGTCTATGGTTGGTGGCTCCAGGGCAGAAATGACATGGTGGGGGAAAACTGCTCAACCCATGATGGCCAAGAAGTGGAGAGAGAAGGGAGGGACTTGGGGCAAGCATGTGTCATTCCAGGTCACATCCCCAGTGATCCACTTTCTTCCAGCCAGGCCCTACCTCTTAATAGCACATTCAGCTATGAAAAAGGAATCCGCTTGTGAGTATAGTCCCCTCATGATCCAATCACCTTCTAAGAGGCCCACTTCTGAACACATGTGACTTTTGGGGGACATTTTAGCTCTATACCATTGTAATCATTTAACTATACTGATGATAAAATTGGGGTCATAAGATGATTAGACTTCAGTTAATGATTAAAAGTATTTTTTTATATTTTGACCAATTTTGCATGCTTATATCTGGTAATCCGAGCAATTTATGTGACGACAACAATTTGCTGTATAACAACAATTGGTGAATTCCTACAATCCTGTCTAGTGAAACTGTGTATTGTCTCTAATGTTCCTTTAAATTATTATTTTCTTATTCCCTTTAATGATTTGATGAATCTTCTATTCTTACATTTGGTAATCTGAGCAACTTCATTGAAGATAACAATATGGAATATAACAACCACTGTTAATCCCTATCATTTGGTTGGAAACCCCGTATCATTTTTAATGTCTTTGCTTTGTTTTGTTTGTATTTTGCTGTTGTTCTTTTTTTGGTACTATTTTCTTTAAAATAAAAATTAAAAAAAAGATGATTAGACTTATTCATGGTCAAGTAGTCAATGAAAAGAGAGACCAGGATTGAGACAAAGCTTGTGTGATCAAGGTTTTTGTTTTAGTCCATTCAGTTCTTCCAAAGTTTTCTTTAAAGAAGCTTTGAGGATATAAAAATATAAGTGGAAATGAGGAAAAAGTTTTCCAGGAGAGGGAGCAGCATGAGCACAAATCTAACTAATATGGACAATAGGGTGTGTGTGTGTGTGTGTGTGTGTGTGTGTGTAGATGGAGCAATGAGACTGGTTGCTAGAAAGACAGATCCAGGGAAGCCTTGAATGCCGAACTAAAACAATTCACCTTTCCTTTCCAGGCAATGATAGGATGTTAAAAGTTTTATGAACCAATAAGAAGGCTGATGAAACCAAAAGGTCCTTTCAAATTGTGATGTTCCCTCCCTCTGGGAACAGCTTTGGGAAAATGGCAGTCAAGATGGATCTTGTTTTCATATCAGGGCAATGAGGTTTGAGGAAGTCCTCACACTCAGGCTTTAGATTTCCTTCCACTTCCTGCCATCTGAACATCTGAGTCCTGTTGGAAAAGGCTGCTGCTCTGCTTGACCTTCCCTGTCTGGAGTCTTTCAGCCTGGTGTTCTCTGTGTCCTGCATTGCCAGACTCCCGGGGTCTGTCCTCTTATTTGCTGGCTCCTGGACTACTATGACCCTCTGAGTCCCCTTGATGCCCAGCCTGAACTCTGATGCCTACCCCATGACCTCTGTGCTTTTGTTTTCAGAGGAGGCCAAGATAAGCCTGGGGCCGGAATTGTTCCTCCTAGCTTGTGGAGTCACAGAGTCCTGGATATCAGCCGGTTGGTTAGTTTACTCTCACTTTCTTTCATATTTATTGTCTCTTGTTAAAACTGCTTGCCTTTCAATGAAATAATGACACATGCTTTTTTGCATAATGAAGAAACTGCAGCAAAATATAAATGACAAAATGACAGCTAGCCATAACCCCATCACCCAAAGAAAACTGTTGTTAACATTGGGTGTATTTCTACACACATTAATGCCCATCTTCATGAACTCTTTATGTAACCAAAATCATATTAAATATATAATTTTGCATTCCAGTTTCCTACCCTCATAATAGCACCAGCAAGTTCTCATATCATTAAATTTCTTTGTAAAAATTTATAGATATGGGAAAATACCTCAGTTAGGTAGAAAAAACCAGGACTCAGATTCATATGTTAGATATGATTTCAGTTGTGTTAGAAAAATTCATATGGGCACATGAATGCCCTCACACTAAAATGTATAATACAGAACAGATATATAACCTGGAAAACGGTAATGGAGGTTATCTCTTGGGAGTGAGTCTTTTATTTTTCTTCTTGGCATCTTTCTGCATTTCTACACTTTAAATAATGAATTTTTCTTATAAGAACATTTTGCATAGCTTCATAATATTACAAGATATGAACAAGCCATGGTTTAAAATTATTGCCTTATTGAGGGGCCATTCATAGCTCCTAAATTTTTACAGTTATGAATGACACAGTGTTAAATATTCATTTATTTGTTCAACATGTGTTTGAGAATCTGTGATGTTCCATGATCTTGGCATGCATGTCTGCTCATGTTACAAGTCCTATCATTTCACAAATGTGGAAACTGAAGTAACAAGAAATTACCAGGCTAGTAGGGGACACAGTTGGGTATGGGCATTCAGGTCTTTCAGTTGCAAGGCTTTGTCTTTGTCAAGCTGCATTCCTCAAATCCCTAATCTGCCTTTTGAAAAATGGCAGCAAATTCAAGGGTTCACTTTGGGCATAGCAAGCTCCTAGACCCCACTGCCTGGTGGCCTCCTTCATGCAGCTGCACCAGGTCTCCCACCAGTGGGCCAAAGCAGGTCTGCCGCGGTCCAGCCGCAGCAGGTCCAGGAGATTCCTGCAGGAGGAAACAACACAGGCGAAGAGACAAACAGCACACACACCAGAGGTCCTTCTGGTGGGCCAGGGGAGCAAGGCTCCTCTGACACAGAGAAATGTTTTTTGCTTTATTATATACTTTTGAAATTACATATGAAACTCTTAGATACAATGAGGTTTCTATTTTAGTTACAGATTCAGACATGGTTGACCAACAAACTGGCTGCAACACTAGCGGGAAATCAACATTTTTTAAAGCACATAAAAGGAAGCAAAAAGATCAATCACTAGATGCTTGATTAGGTATAATTTTTCATAGAATTGTTCACTTGTCTACTGGACAACAAGACCCACATTTACAATATGTCCATCTAGAGCCAGTCCAGCACACACAGGACCTTTGCTTAATGTTTTCCCATGTACTGAGGCCCGTGCAGCGCTCTCTTCCAGTTCCAGTGGGCAAACATTGCCACACAGGAGGTAGGGGACTGATGCAAATCTCTGTGGCGGCTTTTACTTCCCCTTTCAACCCTGGAGCGGTGCCTTTCATCCTGGGCTCTCATTCCTTAACTACTTTCAGTTCTGATCCTTCAGGTTCCCAACCATCCTTTATCAATAGCACAGTGAATATTTGGAAAGCTATGATTAATAGCGAGTAGAGGGAGAGGCTGCACACCTACCCTCTGCAATCCCTGCTTTGCAGATACCCACTGCCAGTCCTGACTTTGTCAAGGAACTGGCACTGGAAGGTCTCCGGCACAGGTCCTTTTGCACCACTCATTCTCGACTTTGTGGGAAGTTGTCCTCCCTGTGTTCGGCTGCTACACTTTCTGGTGTCCCCACTGTAGGTGTGGTTTTGTGACACCTGGTCAATTTTATTAAGCTGATTCTTGCTCAGCAGCATGGTGACATTTGAGGTGACACATCTGAAGACTAGCTCCAATTTTACATCCTTTTAGAGGTTTTTCAGATGCCCTCAAAGTCCACAGCTCTCTTTGTGTTTCCTTTGTACTTTGTTTATGGCCTCATTAAAAAACATGCCTCACCGGAGCCAGTGTTCCAGGAGCGGCTAGACACCTGGGCTCGAGTCTGTGCTCGCCCACACCGCCACGGTTCCCAGCTGAAACGC
>NW_004955442.1:1135728-1171474 GCF_000276665.1 Chinchilla lanigera
TTTGGTTTTTCTCTGGTACCGGGAACCGAACTCACGACCTTACGCTTGTCAGGCAGGCGCTTTTGCCGCTGAGCTAAATCCCCAGCCTCCTCCTTTTATCTTTATAATAATAATAAAAAAACATGCCTCACCATGCTATGGCTATTTACACACATCTTTTTCTTATCTAATAGATCACAAGCTCTTTGGGGACAGGGACCATGTGTGTGTGATCCACCTGGAGACCCTGCCCATTTGCTTTTGTTTCTCAGTTCAGCCACTTCCTTCCTTCTCCACTGCTACTGCCCAAGTTCATGGCATCCATCACTGCCATTCTGAACCCAGAGCCAGAGTCCTAGTGGGATTCACTGCTTCCATTCCAATTTCCGGACAGCAGGGAAAGAGATTGTTTGAAATCACAGATCACATGTGCTCTTTCGACAGCCCAAGGAGATCTGGCCTGCTGACCTCTTTGACATCATCCCCTTATTCAACATACTCCACTTTCTGATCTCTTACAAAGCACATTTAGAAATCTTATTGGCCAGGCATGGAGGTGCATGCCTGTAATCACAGCACTTGGGAGGCTGAGGCAGGAGGATTACCACAAATTTGAGACTAGTCTGGGCTACAAAGTGAGTTCAAGGCCAACCTGAACTACATAGTGAGACCCTGTCTCAAAAACAAAAACAAAAAACAACTGATCATTACCTGTGATAGTTTGGATTGTTACCCCCAAAAAAGTTTGTTCCTTTCCTTCTCCAACTGTGGGTGGAGTTTATTTCCTTACCCTATGATTTTAGAGTTGGCCCCTATGACTTGTTTTGGCCAATAGAATGTGGGTGAGTATGACATGAACAGAGATTTGAAATGTGATGAAGTTATTGGGCTTGCCTGTTTCTCCTCTACCAAGGCCATGGCAGCACTGTGGCCTGGGTGACTTGTTGGTCCCAGGAGAATGAAAGATGCCTGGGACGGATCTGAACTGAACTTGTGGCATGAGGGCAAACCAAACCTAGATCTGCCAAACCTAGGCTGAAGCGTAGAGATTTAAATCAGGTACAAATGCTCCTCATGGTAAGCCCCCCAGTCGTAGGCTATATAATACTGCCGTGGCATAGATGACTAAAATATTCTGTTTTACTTTCTTCATAGTCGTTACTTTTGAAATTTCTATCTTTTCTCATTACGACAAAGTTTCCACGAGAAAGAAACATTGTCTATCTTGTTCACTCTATAACTCCAGCTATCTCTCCCTCTCTCCTTCTCTCTCCCTCTGTCTCTATCTATCTCTGTCTCTATATCTCTAGCTCATATCTATCTGTCTATCTATCTTTCTATCCATCCATCCATCCATATCTATCTATCTCTATCACCTCCAATAAATATTTATTGAATGAGTGATTGCCCCAAGAATACTTAGTAGGATACTTGTATCCAATCAATATTCACTGAAGGGAATTACCAAGCCATCCAATTCAGTTTGTATTATGTCTTAACAAATATATCTTTAAATTCAAATTGGCACATGAGCCAAAAAGAGTTCACGATGACAATTCTCTCCTCTTTCCTGATCTTTCTGATCACACAAAAGATCTTCCTTGTAAGAATACCCACACTGAAAACAGATGATGTGTCAAGTCAGTAATTTAAACCATGAATCTGTACTTGCTTAAAGATGAACTTGTTTGGAAGAAAAATGAGAAAAATGCTTGTGACTGTCCAACAGAGTCCTGGATAAGTGCATCAATTTTGGTTCATAGCAGATCCAACACATAATAAAAGCAAACTGCTGAGCACAGCAGCAGAGGAAAGCCACATTTCTTATTTTCACAAACACGGTTTTGGGGATGGTAATCATATCTATTAGCAACAGTGACACCACTGTGGGCCTGGCAGAAAATGAGCTCTCCCACATTGCAAAATGAGCAAAGTGGAGATCGATAAATCATAAAATTAGTTGAGACATCATCTATCTTTCGTGGCTTTCTCTTTATTCTTGCCACGTTCCCTCAGGACACTAATTCATTTATTGCTTTTTATCATTGGGAAAACACGTCAAGGTTTGGAGACTGCATTCAGTTAGGGGAGCAGGGGCAATAATGTGTGTCATTAATTAGGCAGGTTTGGGAGTTTCAGTCTAAACTCTGGTCTCAACTGACTTTCATAAATTGAGTTTTAGGACTGCCTCTGTGTCTTATGTTACTTCATCAAAAAGGAGTGTTATTGAAATATGCCCTGAGAGGAGAGAGAGAAAGGGCCATGTCTCCTCACTCCAGAGAAGCAATAAATTTAGGGACAAACTAGGTGATAAGCCAGATGCAATCTGAGTTGTCTAAAAATTTGCTCTGTTATCAGCATGTAATTGTGGAGCACAGAGCTCAGAGTGGAACTATGTGTCACTTGGGGGCTATGTTCTTGGTTCTAAGGCATACAAAGTGTTTTTCTTTTAAAAAATCTCCTTTTATTGTGGTAAGAACACGGAGCATGAGATACCCACTGTTAACAAATTTTAAATATAATATCATGGACTCTAGGTACAATCACTTAGAGTAGACCTTTCGAATTTACCCTGCCTAACTGAAACTTCATGCTCACTGGTGCCCATCTTTTCCTCTCTTTAGCCTCTGGCAACCACCAGTCCACACTTATTCTATGAACTGATCTAGTTTAAATACTTCATGCAATATTTATTAATACAAGTTTGTAGTAATAATGTTGCATTCCTCATGGGGAGTTGGTGCACGTACATGTCACATCTTAATTCTTCTTTCATCCTACCCCTTTCCTCCATCCCTCCATCTCTTGACCTCTATCCCTCTTGGAAAAGACCCATCTATTTTCTGTTATCTATCATTTATTTTGCCCTTTATTTATATTTTGGGTTTCTTGTATAAGAGAAACCATGAAATAGTTAAGCTTGTGTGTCTGATTTATTTCACTCAAGTTATGATCTCAGGGTGCATCCATTTTCCTACAAGTGACTCAAGCTTATCCTTCTCCAAGACAGAGCAGTGCTGCATGTGTGTAAATACCATATTTCCTTTATCCATTCATCTATGGATGAACATATAGGCCACTTCAAGAGTTAGGTATTATGAACTGTGCTGCTATAGACATAGGCATCCATGTATCATGTCTTCAGCTCTTTCTTAAAGACACCAGAAGAGGAATAACAGGATTAAATGGGATTTTAGTTTTAATTTTTTTGGGAATCTTCACACTGACCTCCACAGTGACTGTACTACTTTACATTCTTATCAACAGGTTAGAAGCATTCCCTTTTCTTTGCAGCCTCACCAGCATTTGTTATTATTTTATTTCTTGATGATGGCAGTTCTTTCTGGAATAATAATCTCAGTGTTATTTTAATTTGTATTTCTCTAATGGCCAGTAGTGTTGAACAGTTTTTCATGTACTTTTTGGCCATTTGTACTTTTTCTGAGAAGTGTCTGTTCATTTTAGTTGCTTGTTTTTGATTGGGTCTTTTATTTGGGGGGTCTATTTTTTGTGTTCTTTATACAGTCTAGATATTGGTCTTCAGTAATATTGTCTGGCTAATTTCACTTAGCACTGTATCATCAAGTTTCAAGACGTAGTATTGCAAGATTTCTTGTTTTTAAAAGAAAATGTTCCATTTTCTATTCCATATTGCCATTCTACATTTTCTTTACACATTCATCTCTTGATGGACATTTAGATTGTTTCTGCATCTTAACTATTGTGAATAGTTCTGCAATGAACATGAGGGTACTAACATCTATTTTAGACCCTAATTTCAATTTTTCTGAATAAATACTCAGAAGTGAGCTTGTTGAATCATACGGTAGTTTCATTCTTATATTTTGGGGTCGAATATGTTTATTGGAAGAAAGAAAGCTTCTGTCCAAGAGAGAAACGGAAGGGGTACCGAGTGGGTTACCAAGGACCTTTCCTTTTCTAGGAATTTTTATAGAGTAAATCCATGAGGTGAGGTGGGTCTAAGGTGGGGAAAAATGTGAATTCACAAAGTGTGCATGAGGTGGGACAAAACTATCAACCAATAAGACTATGAGTAGATTTGCTTGGGTAAAATTGATTAAATAGGGATCAAATGGGGAAGCAAGTCACATAGCAAGCAGGCATAAATACAGAGCAGGGACACTTCCTGTAAGGGGTTGGGTTAGTAGCTGTTCCTGGCTTCCTCAGTGTGATTGATACTTTTTTAGAGCATCAATCCCTGCTGTGTATCCTTAGGAAATATGTGGGTGCATTTGTTTTGTCTTTTATCTTGAGGTCTAGCCCACAGCTGGAGGTGCCTGTCTCCCCCACAGCTGCAAAGCATCTTGTTTTCTGCTCTGGCTTCTTCAAGGACCTAGCCCTGAGTGCCGATAATATTTTTATCTCACTTAGTTGCCTATAACTTTCCCCCTTCTGAAAAGGTAACCTAAACTTCTGTGAGGGAGTAATGGGCAATGACTGATTTGGCTTGTTCAGGTTGAATGGGGTTGTAGTTGTTGATTGGCAGTCAGAGATACTCTCCAGAGGGTCTACCTAATGGACCTTGATAGACAGAAGGCATTTTCATCTTGGGTAGGCATGTGAAGGAGACAAAGCCAAAGAAATAAGTATGCATGGGCTAACTAATAGGATTTACAGGATAATTAACAAAGATTTCCATCAAGAGAAGCTAGTAATAGCTTCCCATAAAGAGGATATGGATAAGGTGTAGGAAATTTCAGAGTCTGACGTGCCATTGATTTGTTGTCTAATATCTTGAAGAGTCTAGGGCCGTACCACTGTGAATGCTCCCGATCTCATGTACATCTTGAGCAGCTATTGAGATATTAGCAGAAGGATCAGGAATGTACACACAACATTCAGTTTTTACAGTTGCATAAGTACCCACTCCCCGGGCTGCTGTCAGAATGTCTAATGCCGTCTAAGTCTGGAGGACAGTTTATCTCATTAATTTTACTATATTTTTATTTAGGAGAGAGAGACCAGTTGTGGGGTCACTTAAGGCGTGTTGAATATAGTTAGTCAAGGCCTCAATACATGTCACACAACCCTCTCCCTGGACAAGATTTGGTGGATCCCAGTAAAAGGAGTTTAAAAGGAATCTAGCATATTTGTTATTGGTTTTATCTGTATTATTACTTGGAGTTTGGCATCCTCTATGCAAAAACAAATTTTCTGAGAAATTAGAGCATGTATAATCAAAGCATGAGCATTAGAGCTGACAGGTAAGTTTAGAAAATATTTTTAAGGGACTAAAATAGCAATTGTAGCCCACTGGCTCTTAGACCTGTTTTTTGATGGAATCTGACATTTGTCATAAGTCTCTCTAGCTTTAGTTATAATTATCTCTTCATTTTTGATGACTTATGAGAACCAGACTAACATATTATGTGACCAGTGAAAAACTCTCTAAGTTTTTGTAAATAAACAACAATATATACTGTATTTGTAAAAAACACTCTCAGCATTGTTTTGATTAGTTGGCAAACTGGACATATCTATATCTATCTATCTATCTATATCTATGTCATCTATCCGTACCTATCTATATCTATATCTATATAGCTATGTATCTATTACCATTTTTAGGCAGGCTAAAATCTCTTTTGGATGAGAGCTGGGCTTTTAGGCATAACTAAAAGGAATGGGTGAAGAGAAAATTATCCCAGTTACAGCTTAAGTGAGATACGTTTCTGGTGACTTTTTATTGAGGTTTGATGTCTGGAGGGAAGGCAAGATTTCGAGAAGGTCAAAGAAACCTGTACCAGTGTCCAGCAATAAGCTGTTTTTTTTTCTGTAGTCATGACTATTCAGGGCTCCTTCATGAGATGACAGGTAGAGATGACAGTCTGGCAAGAGGGAGGAGGCAGAGTGCCTCAAGTCCTTTTAGTCTTGCTGGACCACGTGGGAAGATGAATCTGAACTCTGGGGATTCTGCCTCAGAGTGCAGTCTAACTTCCAGTGACAGCCTTTGCAGTCAGGGCATGGCTTGGAAGGCTTCTTAATGCAAGCTCTCTTAAGGTGGCCTGGATTTCCACAGTAGTAGCAGTTGAGTCTAAATGTTGAGCTCTCCTTGGAGCCCTGAGAATCAGACTTAGGGTCTGTTTTTTTTTTTTTTTAAAGGCCACAACAAAGGCAGTCACTTTTTGGTGTCTTTGTTTACTTTCCCTGGTTTTTTCTCAGTTCTGATTATAGAATACTAAGGAGGCAGTTTTTACTGAAGTATCAAGTGAGGTATCTGGAGCAAAAGCTATCTTTTGTAGCTGTTTTTCTAATATCTGAAGTTGACATAAAGATATCTGAAGTTGACATAAAGATATAAATTTGTCTTTAAGCAAAATCTGTCCTTCTATTGAATCAGGAGCTATGGACATATGTTTTGCCAGTGCCTGTAGTAAATTATCTAAGAAGGGTTTTTATCTTCCTCCTGATAAATAACTGAAAATTTAAAATAACTAGAGGGCTTGGTTGTTGTCCTTCTTAGATCTTCAAGAATACACACTTCCAGTAGATTTAGTGCTTCTGTTTTAATATTTAGATCTTTAAACCATTTTGACTTTAGTTTGGTGCATGGTGATAGACATGGATCTAGTTTTACTCTTCATCATATGGAGAGCCAGTTTTCCTAGCATCATTTAGTAAAGAGACTATCTTTCTTCCAGTGAACATGTTTGGCCCCTTCATCAAAGATAAGGTGGCTGAGTGTCTTTGTGGTTGTGGTTGCATCTTTTAGTCTGTTCCATTGATCTTCAGGTCTGTTTTATGCCAGTACCATGCTGATTTTATCACAGTAGCTTTGTAGTATAATTTCAAGTCAAGGATTGTAATACCTCCTGCCTTGCCTTTGTTGCCTAGTATTGCTCTGCTATTCTGGATCTCTTCTGGTTTCAGATGAATTTTAAGAATGTTTTCTCTATATCTGTGAGGTACACTACTGGTATTTTGATTGGGATTGCATTGAATCTTTATAACAATTTTGGTGGTATGGTCATTTTCACAATGTTGGTTCTTCATATCCATGAACAAGGAATATCTTTCCATTTTCTGAAATCCTCTTCATTCTTTTTTTACAGAGCACTATGTTTTTCACTATATAGATCTTTTATTTCTTTTGTTAGATTGATTCCTAAGTATTTCATCTTTTTAGGTGCTATTGTGAAAGGTGTGGTTTCCCTAATTTCTCTCTCAGTATGTTTTTTGTTTGTGTATAGGAATGCTATTAATTTTTGAGTGTTGACTTTGTATCCAGCTATGTTACCGAATTTATTTATTAATTCTAGGAGTCTTTTGGTGGAGTTTTTGAGGTCTTCCATGGAGTATATCATGTCATCTGTGAATAATGTTAAAACAGAAACACTAAATCTACTGAAAGAGAAAGTAGGTAGAAATATTGAAGACGTAGGGGTAAGCAGAGAGTTCATAAACAAAAACCAAACTGCATGGGTAATACTTCAAAGAATCAACAGCTGGGATCTCATCTTATTGAAAAGTTTTTACACATCAAAAGAAAACATTAACAGGGTAAAAAAAACCCTTGAATTGGGAAATAATTTTAACCCACTGTCCTCAGACAAAAGACTCCTATCTAGAACATATAAAGAATTAAAAAAAATCAGGCCCCTAAAATTCAAAGACTCAATCAAAAAATGGGCATTTGAGATAAATATATACTTTTTAGATGAAGGAATAAAGATGGTGAATAAACATATGTGAAAATGTTCAACATCATTAATCATTTGAGAAATGCAAACTAAAACAACACTGAGATTCCATTTCACCCCAGAAAGAATGGCTATTATCAAGAGATCAAATAATAACAAATGCGGTGGGACTGTGGGGAGAAAGGAATGCTTCTCCTTGGTTGGTGTATAGACTGGTGCAACCACTGTGTAAATCAGTATGGAGATTTCTCAGTAAACTAGGATTATAGAGCCCATTCAACCCAGCTGTTCCCCTCCTGGGTATTTTTCCAGAAGAACTGAAAACATCATACCACAGTGATATATGTTGCACCCATGTCTATAGCAGCACAATTTGTAATAGCTAAAACTTGGAAACAACCCAAATGCCCATAAACTGAGAAATGGGTAAAGAAGATGTCGTACTTTTATACAATGGAGTATTACTCAGCTATAAAGAAAGATAAACTAGAGGCTTTTATAGGTAAAGGGATGCATCTAGAGACCATACTCATAAGGAAAATACATCAGATTCACATGTGTAAACATCATATTTCCTCCCTACTATGAGAACCTGAAAGAGTAAATAAAATCTCGAAGGTACAATGGATATTGTGAAAGGGAAAGAAACTGTTCAAATATGAAATAATAACTGGGATGAGGGAAAAGAGAAAAAAAGAAAGAAGGAAAAAATACATATATACACAAGATAGCAAAGATAATTATACTGCTAATTTCTATTGGTTTATTGAAAGGAACAGTTAATATGTAATTGTTTGATTAATCTTGCATGCCTATATCTGGTTATCTGTGTAACCACTTTGAAGGTAACAATATGTAATATAACAACCATCATTAATTTCCTACACCTTGTCTTGAAATTCTATATAATTTCTTATTGTTTTTATGTTGTTTTATGTATGTCTTTGTTTTTGTTATTTTATTTTTGTTCTTTTCTCTTTAAAATAGAAAAAGAATACACACCTGAAAATGTCTCTTACTCCAATCTTCTGTAGAGCTGAGGGGCCTTGGATAGGAACTGCTTGGGCTCTAGTGGGAGCTGATTCTTCCCCTGGTTGTCTACCTTCTGGCTGTTTAAAATTAACAATATGAGGGGCTAGGGATTTAGCTCAGCGGCACAGCACCTGCCTGGCAAGCACATAGTTGTAAGTTTGGCTCCTGGTACCGGAAACCACCCCCCCAAAAAATAAAGTTAACAATATGATTTTCATCTCCAAATGTAAGAGTAGGTTGTACCGGAAACCACCCCCCCAAAAAATAAAGTTAACAATATGATTTTCATCTCCAAATGTAAGAGTAGGTTGTAAGAGTAGCTTGCCTCTCATTAGGAGTCAATATTTGATTTAACATTAACTTTATATTTTTCCAGCCTACCTTATGGTCTGAATAAATTCTGTAAAGATATCAATGTACTTATTAGGGTCATCTGAAAATTTTCCAAGATCTAGCTTGATCTGCTTTAAGTCACCGAGAGAAAGAGACATATGACCTTGGATAGTCTCATAGGGATTATAATTATATTCTGAGCATAAATAAGAACTATTTCTTAATGTAAAGAAAGTTTGATCATAAGGCAATTCTGACCATTTCCCCCTTTTTTACAGTATGATTTTAGTTGTAAAAGAATAATTAATACTTCCTGTAGCCTGACATTTTGGCTCTAGAGGGTAGGCAGGCCACATGTGTGTGTGTACAGAAAAGTATCAAAGGGCTTTTTTTCAACATGTAGGGGTCAAACATCTTCCAATTCTTAAGCATTCATTCTAAAGGAGTAAGAGACTTTGACTTTGAGCACCCTATGTCTGAAATACAAAATGAAGTAATTTGGGCATCCCCTTTTGATTTCTATACCCTCAAGGCATCCCTTGGTGGATTCCTCTTTAGGGCAGGTGGAAGCCATCTGGAGAGAGTAGAAGACAAAATTCAACCAGACTATCCATCCTCAAACTGGTGTGCAATTTTATCTTCCCAGGGAGCTTGTAAATTTACTCCTATAGAACACTCAAAAGCACTAGTTACAATTGGTCTTAACTGTGGCAGGAATGTTTAAAGAAGATTGCATAACTTTGTAATAAACTGTTGCTTTTTGTTTTTTGGAAGAGGGCATATAGAAAAGGACGAGTTGGAGGTAGCTAGAGCACTTATCAGGCTGCAAAGGAGGTTACTTCTAGAGATCTATAGAACCAACATAATTGACTGGAGAAATTTTGCCCCATGCACTAGGGCAAAGAAGTCTCCAGACACTTGTGTTATCTACCTAATCACCTAGGCAACCTTTCCTAGCAACAAGACAAGGCCCTATTTTATTTAAATTTTTGAAGCTCACAGGTTAAACTTATGTTTATCATCTAGCAATCATTTTACACATTAGTAAAGGCACATTAATCTTCTATATATGTACACATGAAAGAAAAGTCTGACCAAAATCCTTTTGTACTCTTAGTTAGTATATGTGAGGCAGAAATGTAAATCTAAATAACCTTCTTAAGAGTGGCAGCTGCTTTAAGAGTGTTTAACTAGCCAGCAGAATAACCACTGTTTGTCATATTTCTAGAAGGGATAGTTAAAAACCCGAGCAAGATCATTACCTAGTACTTTTTAAGTTTACAGTAAAGGTTTTAAAGCCCACAACTTATTATCAAAGTATTTTTTCCTATACACATACATGATAACTAGGCCTAGGAGGGGAAAAGGAAAGGTTGGAGATCCGATCTTAGGTTAAATGTGTTTTGATCCTGTAGGTGTGGTGTTTTAGAAATAGCTTCTTCTGGTTTCACCCAGAAGTCAGTTCTTTCCACTGAGTCTCTGGTTCAGCCTCCCAAGGGAGATCTGCCCAGAACACTAAGCTGGGGACATGGCTTTTATGTGTGTTCTCCTAGATGGGCAAAATTTGGGTGTCTCATCTGACATAAAGACAGGGTATGTGTCCTTCATCTAAAATAACTTCCCTGTCTTTGGCATTAGCATTCATTTTCTATGGGATCAACATAGTTATTGAATAGGAGGAATGGATTGGAACAGTCTAGAGTTCTTTTCTTTCTTTCTAATTTTACATGGTTCTAAAAAGGAAAGTATGAAGTGGCAGGGAAAGATTATGGGTAAGGCCAGAGAAAGGAAACTGAAGCAGAACAAGCTTGACATTTCCTCTAGAGTGTAGAGGAGGATCAGAGCCAGGCTTTTCCAGTAAAACCTGTCCTCCAAGTCTTAAGAATGGCCACTGACCTAGTGTCTTTTAAGTGGTGGAAGGATTCCTACGTTTTATTTTATAAGCATGTATATTTTCCAACTCCAAGCTAGATTTTATTAAAAAACCTCATTTTATAGAAGTTTATATTAAAATCCACTAGGAGTGTTTTAGCATTACTCTCTCTAGCATTATTGCCTAAATAAAGTCAAATAAGAAATACCACTAAATTTAGTAACTAGTTCAAATGCAACATATACAAGAACAAAAGAGAAATAAGAAATGTCTCCTTAAAGAAGTTTCATAAGGGGCTGGGGATTTAGCTCAGCGGCAAAGTGCCTGCCTGGCAAGTGCAAGGTCATGAGTTCGATTCCCAGTACCGGAGAAAAACCAAAAAAAAAAAAAAGTTTCATAACCTCATAACTGTCTCATGTTTTAACTTAGATTTATCATTATATAAACTATATAAGAGACAAAGCATACACATTATAAACAATGGGCAAAGATATAACAAAATTTGAAGGATAAAGATGTGTAACCTAAGTGAGTCCCAATCCAGAGTCTATGAAATGAAAGCAAACTCCTACCTCCATCCAATGATCTTGGGGGAAGACCTCTAAATCTTACAGGGGAAAGAAACTCCCAAACTGCTAGATGTCCAGTATGAGTTTGTGTTTTCTAAAATTGAAGAATGAATTTTAGGAACAAAAGAGGTTAAGAGCAGAATATATTTATTGGGGGAAGAAAACTTCTGTCTGAGAAAGAGACAGAATGGGTCTGGAGTAGGTTTCTCTTTCTCTCTCTCTCTCTCTTTTTTTTTTTTTTAAAGAACTGTCCATTCTGTTTTTCATTGCATTTGCATTACTCCACTTTGCATTACCATGAATAATGTATATGGTTCCACTTTTCCATATCTGTGCCAATGTTTGTTGTCCTTTTTTTTTTTTTTTTTGGATATCCATCCTGACAGATGTGAGGTGATATTTCATTATGGTTTTGATTTGTATTTAATGATGTTAAGGTTTTTTTCATACACTTGCTGGATTAATTATGAAAGCAAAACATTTGTGGATTGAGAACTACAAAACATTGATGAAAGAAATTGAAGAGGACACTAACAAATGGGAAGAAATCCAAACTTCATGGATTCAAAAAATTAATATTGTGAAAAATGTTGATACCATTGAAAGTGATCTGCAGATTCCATTCACCCCTTACTAAATTCAAAAGTCATGTTCATATAAATACAAAAAACAATCCTAAAATCCATATGGAACCACAGGAGACCATGAATAGCCAAATCAATCTTGAGAAGATGCTGGAGACATCTCATTTCCTGGTTTCAAAATATATTATAAAGCTACACGAAGCATAATATTATGGTACTGCATAAAGGTAGCCATGCAGACCAGTGGAACAAAACAGAGAACACACACGTGAATTGACTTGTGTATAGTTAACTGATCTTTGACAAAAAGGTTGGTGGTATACAATGGAAAGATGATAGTCTCTTTAAAAATGGTGTTGGGAAAGCTGGATACCCACATGCAGAACAATGTGATTGGATCCACTCAGTTTCTTAAGTCCATAAAGAATCAATCTTGCCATTTCTTTCTCTCCCACAATCTAGATGTAATTGATGTGCAAGTGGCCAAGAAGCATCTATAGTCCTTCCATCTGCTTGAGTCCATCTTTAGTAGAGTTACTGCCTTAATTCAAGCTACCATTCCATCTCCCTTGGGCTGTCATAGTGGCCTCTGTAACTGGTCCCTCTGCTTTACCTACTGTCCCATTCAATCTGTTTTTCACAGAAACAGGAGAATGGTCTTTAAACTGAATTTAATGAGATGACATCAGTCTAACTCCTACCCAATGACTTTCCACTACCCTAAATCATTTGTAGTGTTCTGCAAAGGCCTTGGTGGCCCAGTGCCTAAGTACCAGCCTTAATTCACCTCTAGCCCTTTTCTTCTTGCCACATTTCCTTTTTCTTTCTTCTTTAGTACACCAGTGACCATGTGTACTTCAGGACCTTTGGACCTACTGTTTACTATGAAAACTGTTGGGTCTTGGGGCTATATCAGTGACTATCAAGTCAACACATGGATAAATGTCAGGAGATTATCAGGATAAGAAGTGGGGTAAGAGAAGGGAGAGTTTCAGAATGGGGTGACTCAGTTTTGATAGGGTGATGAGGGAAGGCCCCTCAAGTAGGTGGCTTTCAGCAAATATCCTGGATAAACTGAGGGGTCAGGTAAAGCAGAGAAAGGAGTTATTTCAAAGCCTTCTAAGTGGGTGGATACTTAGAAGGCTTAGAAATGGTGGCTGCAATCAAACATGTAACAATAGAATCTCATGATTAAATACGGAAGTCATGCAGATGGGGCAGAGGGGGGTTCTTTGTGGGGCTTTGGGAGGAGGAGGATTCTGAAGTACATGTGCCCAAAGGGAATTCCATAGACCTGCAGGAAGGGCCTGTGCTCACCTTCTCTTCTGCTCTGCCAGCTCCCCTCAGTTCCAGGTTAGGTGCCTGAGGCACTGGCAGCTGATGTCCCTGTATGAGCAGATGCCTGGTAGGAGGCGGAGTGCTGGTCCTGTTCATATGAAACCTTCACAGCCTGTACACAACCACAAAGGACAGAGAGGACATGTGAGTTTCTGTTGTGATCTTATTCCCATTTTGTCACCCTCAAAAAATCCTGGTCTGAAATCTTGTGGAATCTGGGCTTGGGTGGATCAAGATTTAAATCCTGCTGTGGCTTTTACTCGGGTAAGATTTTGTTGAGAGCTGCTCAGATATAGACCCAAGTGTAGCCAGGGAGAAGATTTAGGTTTATGCCTAGTATTGTGACTCTTTCAGTTTTTAAATTTTGTTATACACATCGAACATTTATATCACTGGAAACTCAGAGCCACATTACCCATGAACCAGCCACCACATCTCCAAAAGCCTCAGACAGCAGGCAGAGGCACAGTGGGATCAGAAATGCCATCTGTGCACAGAGGCTGCGTCTTTTAATTTCTGAGCAGACAATCCAGGGATACCAGGCCTATATGGTAGTGGAGGGCCGTTTGGGAAGGGTCTCTCTTATTGGAAGTAGAGCCATATACAATCATGAGAGGGCAAAATTTGGGGCTCATTCTACAGTGGCCTGAGGTGACTGGAAAGAACCCAGCCACCTAGGGGAGGCTGGTGCCATGTGGGAGCAAAGACCAGGAAACTCTGCATTATCTGTTTTGAGGTCCTCTGGCAGATCTGAAGTAAAGGGGAGCATTTTAAACATCTGCATCTGTAGACAGATTCAATCAATTGATTGCCCATTGTAAAGACTCAAACTGAGCTTATTCTGTTATTTTGCTTGAAATGTCTCAGATTGGTTATATTCTCAATCCATATCTGATTGACACATTTGCATCAAGTAACTAATTCCCCTACTCAGTAGTGGGCACTTGTGAGGAAATATAGTTCATAATCAATGTGTTAGTGCTTAGGTGGGGAAAAGTTAAGTAACACGGAACAATTTACTCCCGTTTAGCCCCATTAACAACTGCACTTAACAGGACATGGTGGTGGATGCCTGCACTTTGGAAGGCTAAGGCAGGAGGATCACAAATTCAAGCCTAGCCCAGGCAATTTATCAACTTAAGGAAATCTGTCTCTATGGCTCAATGCAAAGTCATTTGGTCACCAGTACTGAAAAAAAGATAACATTTATTTATTTAGCCATGGTTTGATGTCATCCTTTAATGTTGCAATTGGGAGATATTCTGGTTAGCTAGTATCAGAATAATGCCTCATAACAAACTTTCTTCAGCTCTGTGGTGTGCATAGCAAACAGGTACTGCTTAAGCTAGGCATCAGGGCAGACGGCTTGTGAAACACTGATGGACTCATTTGGGGTTGCTCATGTACCTGCAGGTCCATGGGGTGTCTCCGGGGTCAGGGAAGGGTTCAGTTGGAAGGTTCTGTTGTAGGCTGCATTTCTAGGAGCTGAGTCAATTTGCCTCCCCATGTTGCTCACCACTTTCAGATCAAGGGATAGACTGGGCATGTTTCTGATATAGTGGCAGCAGAAATGCAAGAAATCACAACCAGCTGCATAGGCACGTCTAAGGTTCCTGCTTGTGTGATGTCTGTCTTCATCTCATTGACTGAAAATAGTCATGTGGCCATGCCCAAACTGAAGGAGTGAAGAGAAGCTGTCAAGTAACATTGCAAAGAGAATGGTTTAGAGAAGGGAAAAATAAAGAAACTTATGGGAAAGTTATATGCAGTCATGAAAAGACTGCTGTATATATTGATGCTGTTGATAGTGGTGCCTATTCTCCCTTCCAACATCAGGGAAAAAACTGAGCTTCCTTTAGGCAGCTGGGGACATTTTACCGTGTAGAGGTCATGAGTCTCATGTTTTCCTTTTTTTCTTCAAATAGCCACCTGGAAGCCCATAGTCAGATTTCAGCTCTTCTCTGTAGCCACCTTATTGCCTGATCCCAGGTTACAATGGCTTTAGGTACCTTCTCCTAAGATGACCTCACTTATTTACTTTATCCTGTTGTATTGCATAAGTGTTTGTTAGCAGCTCCAAATCACTGAACACCCTCAGGTGAAGGGTACAAATAATCTATTCTAGTGGTGTTTACTTGCTACACGTGAGGCTGTATACCTGGTAGTGAGGTCATGCAGGTCTTACACATTCCTGTCCTAGAGTGGCTCAATGACCATTGGCCACAGCAGGCTTTCTGAGTCTGGCCACTACTGATGTTTTGGGCCAGATAATCCTTTGGGGCTGGAGTCCGTCCTGTGCATTGTAAGAGATTTAGTGGCATCTCTGGACTCCATCCACGGGATGACAGTAGCACATCCATCCCATTGTGACAATTAAAAAATATCTCCAGAATTGCCAGATAGCTGTTGGCGAGAACAGGCACCCTTGGCTGAGGACCCTCGGGGTAGAGTGAGTGGAGCCCAACATCTGACCCCGGGAAGACTTGCAGGGCAGGTGGTGCCCGCGTGGAAGCTGGAGTGTTCAGGAGCCAAGCAAAGGGAGAGGGAGAGAACATTTCTGTTCTCTGGAGCAGCACGTGCCTGTGGAGCCACCAAGACAGCAGTGTGATGAGAGAAGATGGAAAGCGGGTGGTGGAGTCATGCCAGGACCTGGGCCTTCTGTCGCACCTCACACCCTGGCTGGCTGTGAGGCTGTAGGCCAATGTTTAACTTGCACTGGTGTATGGGAAAGGACACCCGTTCTACATGGAGATCCTGATCCCCACCCCGTGATTTTTAATCCAGAATATCTTGAATGGGTTCCAGGAGTCTGATTGTTTTACATGACACTTTTGATGATTCTGATGCCAAAGATCCTGGACTCACTGGAGCCCTAAACTGGGTAATTTAACTAGAATTCAGTGTCAGGAGAGGTTGTGGTTAGCTACTGAGGCATGTGGTCAGCAACTGTGGAATAGGATTCAGTTTGTAGATGACACCAGCTGGAGGTCAGGGCTTGCTGGTGCAGTGGAGTCATCCAGGGAGTTCAGAGCTATGAGGTGGGTCAGGGACTCCCCATTGTGAAAGTGCCTCAGGCTCCACTCAAAATGATCAGTATTGTGGTAATGGGAAATGAACAAATAAACAAATATTAGCTAAATATATTTATTTTTGAAGAAATATATGAAGTAATATAGACTAGTAAGGAAATGATAGGGATAAAGGTGATTTTTAAATGTAACAGCTTTATTCATGTCTATAATTTAGATGCCATACAATTTTCCCATTTAAAGTACACAATTCAGTAGCTTTTAGTGTATTCAAAGAGTTGTGCAAACATCATCACAGTGATGTTGGAAAGTTTTCATCACCCTGGAAAGAAGTCTTGCACCCACTGCTAGGAACACTGTTTCTTCCCAACTGCCCTTCAGCCTCCATGGATTTGCCCATTCTGGACATTTTGTATAAATGGAACCACATACTCTGTGTGTGTGTGTGTGTGTGTGTGTGTGTGTGTTTGGCTTCTTTAATTCAGCACCATATTTTCAAGGCTCATCTTTGTGTGTTGGTACTTTATTCCCCCTTTTTTTGGTACCAGACTCAAACTTAGGACCTTGCACTTGCCAGGCAGGCGCTTGTGCTGCTGAGCTCTAGCCCTGGACCATTGGCATTTTGTTCCTTATTGTTACTGAATATTCCATGGAATGAGTATATCACATTTTAACAAATCTATTCACCAGTTGACGGACACTTGGGTTGTCTCCCCCGTCCCCATGAGAACAGGGCAGAGATAAGCAGGTAGGGGAAGAGGGATCAGATTCTGAATTTATTTTATCTCAGTGGCAGAAGTAGAGGAGCCATTTTGGAAAAAAGGTGAAGAAGGATCAGATGTAGGGCAGGATTAGAGGAGGCAAGGTCACCAATGGTGTAAGCCCAGGGTACCTCCTTCCCTGTCCTGAGCCTCCTTTGGCTTGTCTGTGGGTTGGAGGGGGAAGGAGCAACAGCCCTTTGTTGTGAGAAGTGTGCAGGGATTAAGAGAGGTAACGGGTAGAATTTGGAAAGCTATACTGATGTTCAGATGTCTAATACAGTACCTTGTATTATTATTTACATTGTCTCACTAAGAGCCTCTCCTATTTAATCTTCATAACTGTCTTACATATTTGCTTGAACTCAGGGCCTGTAACACAGCCAGATTTACACTTTCTTTGCTTCCCCCTTATTACCAGCTGAGCAGTCACCATGCCACACGTCATATATATGGGTCATACATTATATCGGCTTCCATAAACCTTATGAGATCCCCACTCCTATTTTGCAGGTAAACCTACCCCTCCCCTCACCCAGTTACTTGTCTGTGGATGGAGTCACATTTATGGCATAGTGGGAGAAGGAAGTGTAAGTTTAAAAAGTTCATCTGGCATGTTATATGCCAGATTATGTAGTTTTTCTCACTTAATCCTCTATTCACTCAGGAAGGCTGGCCAGATAACATAATCCTTGTTTTTCAGTTAAGGAAACGAACTGTCCAAGGCCCCTCAGCTAGTGAAGTGGCATGGTCTGTCTGCATAGCGTGATTCCCTAGTAGAGCACACTGCTTCCATGGAGACCTTCAGCGACCTAGGAAAGGAATGTCCCCTGGGAAAGGGTCTGTGAGGACTGGAGACCAAGCCAGAGGTGGGGGGAGCCTGCAGTGCCGCCCTCTGCTCCTAGATGGCGCGCGAGGCTCATCTTCCAGCTCACGGGGGCGCCAGCCTGCCTCTGGCAAACAGGCTGCTGAGGGTTATGCAACAGTTTATTTTACGGAAAGGAAGAGGCTTTTATCGGTTATTGTTTGTTTGGGGTTTTTGTTGGTTGGTTGGTCGGTCGGTCATTGTTTTGTTTTTGTTTGCACTTGTATAGTTAACGTGCTGCCTCGAAGCCTGCAGTTGATCTTTGTGGCCACAGGGGCGTGACGCGTTAGAAGTGGCAGGCGGCTGGGCGGCGGACCTGCGGGGAAGACGTTTCAAGGAAAGAATAAGGCACAGTGGCCCGTCACAGGCAGCCCCTCTCTTGGCCGGAATCAAGGCTGGCCTGCCTCGTGGATGTGAGCAGGTCCGCTACCCCGAGAGCGGGCCCGGTCGGTCAGAGGGAAGAGCCTCGTCCGCGGTGGGCAGTTCTTCCGCGTGGAGCCCGACTCCTCATTCGCGGACCTGGGAGAGGGTTGGCAAAGTTACAGGTCTGGGTTCAGGCCTCTGGGCGCAGTTTTGTTCACCTCCTTCGCCCTTTGCTCTTTACTTGGGGTACATAAGGAAGCTTTTGTCGTTGAGACTGGGGTTTGAGGACAGTGCGTGCCAGGGGCTGCGCCCACGCTGGCACAGGGGGCAGGAGCACTGGAGTGGGTCTGTCGGTCTAAGTGGGCCGTGGTTACGCAGCTGCAGCGGTGGGGATACACTGTATTGTTTAACTTCAAAAGAGAATTCTATGTTCAATAGCTGCCAAGTAAGTTTGAAAAAAAAGGAAAGAAGGAAAGGAACGAAGCTCTTTGCTCACGAGGAGCCCTAGCGGGTTGTGGAGGGAGCGGGTGGCCGACGTGCGGCTGGTGGCCGGCTGAGAAGGGCAGTGGCGGAATCAGCGCAGTTCAGAAGGCTCTGCCCCGGCTGGATGGAAAGGCGGCCTGGCTGGGCTTTCTGCTCTTGGACTGGTGTTCAAAGGAGAGGCAGAGATTCTGAGAAATTGAGCGGCACACCGTCTTCATTTCCTCTTTTATTCAAATCTAAGTGTGGACATCCTCTTTGTACACGTTATGAATTGGGATGCCAACACTACTCGCCCCCCAGTCATCAGGGAGGGAGCTTAGAGCCCAGTTAGAGTCCAAGTATCTAAAATTTGGGCAGAACTAATGCTGTGAGTGGTTCTGTTTCTCCTTGGCCTTCGTTTCCTATCCCATATATATTTTCCCTGGCTTTGTCTTTTAATTACATTTTCCAGTTTTATTGTGTTGTGGATATTCTTGGAAGCAGCCTCAGGTCCTCTGTGGGATGAATAAAAATGTGTGTGTAGAGGTGCACTTTGGCTGAGAGAACTGGGGGCAGGAGTTCTTTTACTGGGGACAATACTTTCCTCTTCTCTGCCTACTCCTACGCCCTGTGCTTTCTGTTTTAACGGGAAGGAGAAAGAAAGAGGGGACGTCGTAGTTTGTGTTCACCATTTAGCCCTCTGTGGTGGGTCTGAGACCCTGTGATTACAGGGGCAAAGACTGACAGAGGTCTTTCCTGGGAAACTTGGTGACATCCTAGGCAAGGCATGAGGGCCAGGAGGTGGCAGACTCTCTCAGGGGCTTTGTCTTGCTCTGCAGATACCCAAAAGATCTTCAAGACCCAGATGACAATTGGTGACCAAACTCTGACTCCTATGCTCCGCAAGGAAATTTTCTATCTCCTATTCTCAAGCAGTCTCACAGACTAGAAGCTTTGGGGCATCTGGTTGGTGACCCACACCAGTGACACTCCCCTTAACCTCTTTGGGGCAGAGAAATGTATGCCAGCTCAGACACGAAAGAGCTCCGTGGATGCTGGGTGGTAAATGCAGACAGACGCAGTACCTGGATGCTTCCGACAGACTAGAGGCCGTGCGCAGGGAGGCCGGTGGCTGCAAACCAGCCAGACACACAGGGCACTCGCTGTCATTATTTAGATAATAGAAAGTGGGATCGCTTGTAACAATCTATCAAAACTGAAAGCATGGACCTCTGTTAACCCCAAATTCCACTCCTTGGAATCTGTCCTTAGAAATGTTTGGAGTCGGGGGGTATCATAGGGTCAAGGCATTCATCGCAGCACCATTGGTAATAGTGGAAAAGCGGGAGCAACCTAAATGTCCATCAACATGGGAGTGGCTAAGTTAAGCTGCATCCTTACTACTGAGGGTCGTATAGTTGTTAAAGAGATGAGACAAATTTCCCTATGCTAATGTGGAAATATCTCCCAAACACACAGACTCTGTATAAACTAGTTGTGCTTATGTGTATATAGTGTATATATATATACACTATATATAAATACATAAATAAGTATAGTTTTACATATATATACATGGTAAGTATATAGACACACCTACATATTTTTGTACCATTATGTATATATATATAAATATGTATAATTTATATATTTTATATAACTATAGTTACATAAAGAGCTATCTGTATAACTTATAGCACTATCTCTAGTTATCTATAAATAGAGTGAACTATATCTAGTTTCACATATAGTTATCTCTGTTATCTATATATAGTATTAACTATATATAGTATATAGGTAAATGGATATAACAGAAATTATTTCCATATCATGTATAATAGTATATATAATTGTAGAATTATGTAACTGTGTGTGTGTACACATAGGGTGACCAAAAATAAAGTGAATGTTTAAGTTGTAAAAAAATTATTACTAAATGACACATAGTCATCAGCGCCCCCCTAAATACTTCTCCTTGCTTGGAGCACATGCCATCGCTACGGCCATTTTCTGCTGCAGTTCTGGAAGTCCTTTTTTGTGAGTGTCTTTAAAGATGGGATAAACATACTGTGAGTGCTGATGCCAAGTGCCACGCAACAGAAAGGCAGGTTCATGAAAACATGACAGCATATCCTCATCCGCCTTATTCACTGGATGTGACACCATGCGCCTCCTGGCTCCTCTCCAAAGTCAAAATGACTGTGAAAGGTCACTCTTTTGAATTGATTCAGGACATCAATGTGGTCACAACAGTGCAACTAATGACACTTCCTTCACAAAAAGAAGACTTCTAGAACAGCTTCCAAAAGTGACAACAATAGAATAATTGTGTTTGAAGTGAGAGGGAGTATTTTGAGGGGGAATGGCAATGTGCCTTTTACTGTAACGATGTTTTAAAAATTTGCCACACACCATAATTACACACACATATCTTAATATCCATAGTATAGCTACATCTATTTCTATAGATATAGAATGTGTATAGATATACATTTTATAGATAGATATAGATATACTGTGTGACCTTATTTACGTGTAATAGACATCCCCACACCTCGGAGGGTTTGTAGACTGGCTGGAGACTAACTGATTATAGAGCACTATGGTCTACGGTCAGAGTCATAATCAAAATATGTGCTCACCCATAGGGCTTGAGCACTCACCGGGTGCTGGGTAGTTCTGAAAACCCCTGCTGTGCCAGGAGTTAATTTGTAGTTTTGGGTACTGGGGTGGGGTGTGGCTGCTGCCTCACCGGTAGGGGAGGACTTCCATATTACAACAACTGGTAAGGGCGTGCTGTTGCCTCCGGTTGAATGTTGGCTTTATCACTGCTGATTACATTTTTAATTCCGATGGAAGTGTGGGCGGCTTCTTACTCTTCCCAACTGTGAAGTGGTCTGCACAGAGTGGAGGCCTTCAGGAGTCTGCGTGCCGAGAGCCTTGTCTGGACCCAGTTCAGACACGGCCAACAAGTCCTGCTGCATGGCAACCTTTAGGAGAATGAACCCGATTTGCAGAAAACTTGGTATAATTAGTTGTTAATAAGCTGAACCAGGTTCCCGCGGTGCAGATAGTTTCCCCATCGATCTGCCCCTGCATTGTCAGCACTCTGGAAAGATTGCACTCTAAGTGCTTCATTCAGTCCCACTCAACCGATAATTTTAGTTTTGCCTTCCAAAAAAAGCACCTTTGTTTATTCTTTCTTTTCTCGCACAAATAATAAAGTCAATCCACCCCCTCTTTCCCTGCCCAAATCAGGTCTGCTCCTGTAATCAATACGTTGGGAAATGTCAATGTATTCCTGAGTGAGCTGCTGGGAGGGGCTGGGGCAGGTGGTGAGGGGCTGCAGGGACAGAGAAGCAGCTCTAGCATCTCCAAGCAAACAGCTTGCTGGGGGAATCCCTTTGCAGCAGAGCCCACCTGTATCAATCTCTGAGCCCCGCGACCTTGGTACATGGTACTGCACACAGCCTTTCATGTGTGGTTGATACAAGTTCCCACCTGACACTTTCGCATTTGTTTCATGACCTCAAAACCAAAGTGCTAAGCTTTCAGCTTCCTAAGATTTATCCAGGAAGCCATGTGGCTTTTCTTCTTTTTTTTTTGGTCTTTTGAGACAGGGTCTGGGTATGCAATTCAGGCTGGCTTTGAGCTCACTTTGTAGCCCAGGCTGGTCTCGAACTCACAGTGATCCTCCTGCCTCAGCATGCCATGTGGTATTGATACTCATCTTAATCCCATCCCAAATCACTCTCTTGAGTGTCACCTTAGCCATGAGTCTAGAGCAAGGGCCCCAGGAAGGGGTGGGGTCAGGGTGAGGAGAGACTCAGAACTGGCCTTTAGGGTGAGCCAGTGCTGACATCAACCTCGAAATATGCCCAAGTCTCAGCCCATCAGAGGTTACTTATCCATTTTAAGATTTTAGTAATATTCGTGAAGACCAAGAATCTAGGCAGGTATTCGGAGATTACCATTTAGGGAATGAGGCATTAACAGTGAGTATCTGCTCTGTACCAGTAATTGTATAAGTAGAATTATTTAATTATTATAATAGGTCTTTTCCCATTCCAGACTTGAGAAAACAGAAGACTAAGTGCATTGCTTCAAGGTAACATAGCTGATAGATAGCAGTCAATTAAGAACCATGGCTTTCTGCCCCAAAAACAGCATGCCTGTGTGTGTGTGTGTGTGTGTGTGTGTGTGTGTGTGTGTGTGAGAGAGAGAGAGAGAGAGAGAGAGAGAGAGAGAGAGAGAGAGAGAGCTCTCTATGCCTCATTTGTCTCCTCAAGAAACAAAAAGAATAAAAAACAATTCTTCCTCACAGAGTGTTTAAAAGGAATGAGCTGCTCCTATAAAGTGTTTAGTTATTTTGTGTACTTCAAAATAGTTGGTATTGTTATTATCATTATAATTATTTCCCTGGTTTGCATAAAACACTTGCTTTCAGAAATTTCTGGCTTTAGCATACTTGCAAAGCTTTATGTTTTTTGATTTTTATTCCAAAAATATATAAAAATAAACTAAAACAGGATTTCTGTCTTAAGGGAAAATAATACAATGCATTTATCATGTGGAAATATGTTAAGAACAGCAGAGAAGAAAGTAGTTTTATACAGTCTGAGAGGAGACATCCCAAATGGCCTGTGGTGTAACTAGAAATTCTGAAAGATGGCACTGAAGATTTTCTCAGCAGCTAGAGGAGGGGTAGAGAGTTGTGAACAAAAAGAACAGCATGTACAAAGGCACTGGGGTATACAAAGGCCTGCACCATGGCAGGTTATTGCTTCAGAAGAGGAGGGGGCTTGCTGGGAAATGGCCTGACATGGGCTGGGTAGGGGGCAGTGCTGGGTCATGGCAGGGCTTCTTTTGCTAAGGAACAGAGGCTTCATATGGAGATTTTAAGAATCCTGGAAGCTTTTTAAACAGAAAAGTGGCAGAGTCAGTGTTGTGCTGCCGAAGATGACATTTACCAATAGCTCAGGAAATAATAGCTAGAATCAACAAACGGAATTGCATCAAATTAAAAAGCTTCTGCACAGCAAAGAAACAATTAACAGAATGAAAAGGCAGCCTACAGAACTGGGGAAAGTCTTTGCCAGGTGTTCTTCGGTCAGAGATGTTCTTCTGTCAGAGGATTAATACCCAGAATACATAAAGAAGTAAAAAAAGTTAACACCAAAACAGCAAGAATATTTTAAGAGAAAGATGGAAAGTCAAATCATGGTCAGCTTGGGCTGCTATCACAAAATACCACAGACTGAGTAGCTTAAGCAACAGATATTTATTTCTCAAGGTTCTACATGCTGAGAAGTTTGAGATCAAGGTGCTAGACAGTTGAGTTCTCAAGGGCTTTCTTCCTGTCTTGCACATGATTTTTTTCTTGCTGTGTCCTTAACTGTTGGACAGATAGCAAGCTCTCTAGTTTCTTTACATAATAGCACTAATTCTACCATGAGCACTGCTTGTGTGGTCTCATCTAAATCTACTCACCTCCCCACAGCTGCATCTCTAAGCACCATTGCTTTATCCAGTGTGTTAGGGGGATGGATGTATTATAATCAAAGCATGCTGTGGACATGGATGAAAATGCCACAATGAAAAATGATTTGGAGAAGTGTTTGTTGAGGGAGTGATTAGGTGGCTAAAACCATAATATAGTTCTATTTCCAGGAGGAACAGGAATTAAGCAGGACACAGAGGAAACAGTTTTGGGGAATATGTTAAGTACCTCACAGATGACTAAGTGATGAATTAAGAGAAGCTTGAAATTCAGAGACCACAAGCACATAGATCAAGAGAAAAAGATTCACAGGATGGTGAAGAAGCATTTTTAGTACTGATGTTGACCTATACATTTATAGATTAGGTAATCTTTTTCCTTCTTAAAATAAATAACCAACATTTATTGAGTATTTGCTGTATGCTAGTCCCTGTGTCAAGGGCTTGACAGATATTTCTTTGCTTAACATTTACAGCCTGATGAGAGGGACAGGCTGTTTATTTTCTTTCTGGATATGAAGAACTAGAGAAGATGATCTAGAGATGAACTGAGGCTTACAGTACAGAGCAGTTGCTCACGTGCCTGTAGCAGCTGTGCTGTGGATGTGGGGCTCAAACCCAGGTCTGGCTGACTTCCGAGACCAGACCCTTCATCACGCTTTTGCCTCCTGCACGTGCAGCCATTTAAATTATGCAGGATGAGCACATCAGGCTTGGAAAATGCTATTTGATTTAGAAGACACTCAGGTCAAGAGATTGATACCATTCTGTAGGACAATGAGAAATATAAGTTGCTATGCTAGCCCTTTGAGTCTTTGAGTTTTTTGAAAGTATTTTGTCATCAACCTCTCCTCATCTCTTACAATATAAAGTCAGTGGCTTTTAGTTTTCCAGTCATTATCTGGAAGACTTTTCTTCACTGGGATGAGCAATGACATTAAAACTGAATTAGTTGCAATGCCAAGGAGGTGAAGAGATCCTTTCTTTTGTTGGCTTGTAGAAGTCACCTAATGATTTTGGATGAATGGATTAATTGAAAGCCTTCAGTGGTGGGGTAGGTCTACTGGGGATAGTGATCAATTTCCAAACAAGGTGAAGAACTTATCTGGACTGAGCATATCATCTTGCTCTGCCTTCATTAGCTTTAGATCATCTCCTTCAAGGGTCATGCAGAACCAGGTCTCCCAGCATGCCTGCTCTTTTGTTTGCTGAGCTCTGTGTTTCCCCCAGTCTTGATTTCTTGTAGTGGAAAAAACATATAATGAGAGTCAGGAAGACACAACTTTGACTTTTAGCCCTGCTTCTTGCTAAACGCATGGGCTTGGGCAAACCCTAGCCTCTCTGAATCTCAGTGTCCTGTCTGAAAACCTGGATGAATAGAATCGATCTTGACCTTATGAATGTGAAATGGGATAACATATTTATGGTGCTTGTTCCTGGGCCTGGTACTCTGAAAGTAGTCCACCAACGTGAGTCCCTTTTTCTAAAGGAAATGGATGGTACAAGAAATAAATGGTGCACCTGCTAAATAATTTGTAGGTGGCCATTTATTTCATTGCCCTGGGGATTTAGATATTTTCAACCAAGTAAGAGGTGCTATTAAAATGGCTCTGTGTTTTTATCACTGGTTGCAAAAGAAATCAGAAATCATTCTATTGATATGAACAATTAACACACGTTAATTAAAATAAAATAAGGGAAAATAATTATACCCTAGTTCTCACACACACAAAGAAATTGCTCAAGGAATTTAGGTGTCCCTTGTAAACCATACCTTCTTAGCTGAGAACAGGAAGTCTCATAAGAGCCCTGTATAAGTGCTTCCTTGTTCTTTATGGTACAAAATCAACTGAGCTGGATTCTACGTTCAACGAAGACCTTGTTTCCCCTGCTAAAAAGCATAAGTGGTACAAAACGGTTAAAGGTGGGTTGATGTTCACAGCCACACCTCGATCCTGCCATTAAGCAGCACAGTACTGGAGGGGGTTGTGTGAATCTTGGGCACTTTTGGAGCTGGCGATCTCACAAGTTGACCTCCTCCAGCTCTAAAGCTCCAGTTTGATCTGGTGGGAATTGGTAGATCACAGTAAGGACAGGTCTTTGTAAAATACCATGGGAAGAGTGGGTTTTACTTTGACGAGGAGCTAGCTCTTCAATACATTGTGCTATGGGATCTTGGAATTTCAGCATAGAAGGTGTAAAAAGTGAAGGAGATCCTGAACTCAGAAATAATGTATATCCCTTTGTTCAATATAAAATTTATAACCACTGGAGAAATGCACAGCCACTGCAACAGTGACAATACACAATGACTAGTGACAACTGTGTGCCGGGTGTTTTTCTAGGTATGGATTCATCCCAATCTGGAAAAGCATTCTCTATATGGGGAAGGACTAGCAGATGATGATTGCCAATGTGAAAATAAAGTAAAGAAAGAGGCTAGAGTGTGCAGGGCAAAGCATGGATGTCATTTCCAGTTGTAGGGGGTTTTGGTGAGGACACAATGCTGAAGCAAGACATACTGTGATAGCTGAGAAGCAGGAGGGAACCCTGAGGTGCCCAGCACTTAGGCACATTCCACCATGTTCAAATAAGGGCAAAATGGCCAGCCGCGTGAGATTGGAGCAATCTTTGGGCAAGAACAGGGCAAGGGGAAATAAAGCTAGAGAGCCAATGAGACAAATATTTCCCAGGACAGCCCACTTGACATTTGTCCAATTAAAAGCCTTATTGTGATTACTATCCTCCTTATTCTTATCATCTCTCTTTACTCTAACATTTTGCTAGGTGTTTTGACAAGTATACTATTTGCAGGAGCTTCTCCTTCTAAGGAACAGCATTTTGAGGGAAATAGTGTATCATTCACACTGCACACAGACCAAACCAAGGCCCAGGGCAGCTAAGTGACTTTCTAGAGGGCCACACACCTCAGCACCTTTTCCACCATGCTGTTCTACTTTCATTTCCAAAACGAGTCTTGCGTTCCACTTGTCAGCATTTGCTTATAGCCTTTTAAGTAAGCTCTTCAGCTCTAGTTCATCCCACCCATTGCGTCTGAGCCCTCATCTTCTCTCTGGGAGTGCAACGGAATGGTGAAGATGGAGTGAATAAACACCATCTTTGAGTCTCCCTTTCTGCTGGTCCTCCTCAAATTCATATGCTGAAATTCAAATCCCATGGGATGGAATAAAAAGGTGGGGCCTCCAGGAGGGAATGAAGTTTACATGCGGTCCTGAGAGTGGAGGTCCTGAGCGGGAGCTCCCATGCTGGGATTAGTGTCCCTAAAGAAGAGAAAGAGACTTGATCTCTCTCCCCCACCCTCCATGGAGTGGGCTTTCACCAGAACCTGACCATGCTGGCACCCTGATCTTGGATAGAGATTCTAGAACCATGATAAGAAAATCTCTATTTTTTCAGCCACCAGTCTATCTTTTTGTTATGGCAGCCCATACTGACAAGCAGATTTACATTCTTTTGCACATATTTCTGTCTCTGGTTGTGACCACAGGACCTTGTTCACTCTCCTCACATGCTCAGTGATTCTTGGTGGTGAAACCATCTTCCGGTATGGAATTCTACTGTCAAGAGCTCTACCTTTCTCTCTTTTTTATTTTATTTTTTTAAGCCTTGCTACAGTTACCATCCTTTGTTTTCAGGTTTTCCTCCTGTCTCTCCTTGTAGGATGTGGAGGCAAGGTTTGCTTGGCAAGTGTCCTTGCTGCACATGAAAGCTTTCCTTCCCAGCTCTCCAAAAGCTGCTGTGCTAGGGACTTTTGGTGCTCAATTGTTACTGGTTGTTTTTCCAGAATAGTAGAGAACTGTACTTCTCTGCCCCTTGATATAAAGTTATGCCTTGAGAGTGGATGTGCTGTATGCTACTCCTGGGTGGAAGCACTGAATCACAGTTATGAGGTCCTCCAGAGCTTTCTTCCACAGCTAAAGGTAACTGGGAGCATCTGTCGGGATGGAGCCTCATGAGCAGGAAGCAGACTGGAGCCCTGAGCTGCCATGTGCAGGTGGTCACTGCTTGCCCCAGAAAGCTGCCAGGAGCAAGGAATGACTTTTCTTGTATCATATGACTGTGAGTTGGGGATGTATGTTGTTACTGAAACATTACCTAACCCATACTGATTGACACTCTTCTTTCATCCAGTCTAGGTTGCAAGTTGGGTGATGCCCTGCTTTTCCTCAGCAGCACAGTGCATGAAGTTAGAACATGGAGTTTGCAGGCAGAAAGACTGATGTCATATAGGACACTGCACAAGTTACCTTACCTTTCTGTATTTTCTGGTTTGAAGCAATTATGTCCTCCTTCTTGGGGGTCATGGGAACTAAATGCAACAACACATGTAAAGTAATTAGCATGCAGTAAGTGTTTAATGAATTCTTGCATTGTCTCTTTCTTTCTGGAACTGTCATTAAAATTGCATTCCTGTATTTTCTTTCTCCCAGGATCCACCCCGTTCTCATTCACCAGTGTTTCTCCTCATTGCCAGGATTTAGTGCCAAGAAACCAATTCCTTTGTTGCTTCCTCCATCTTCTGAAAGATGAAATTGTCCACAAGACAAGGCAAGGATTTATCAGATGAGACGCCCGACAGATGTCCAGAGAGCATCAATCCCCACCGCTGCTCCGTGCTGCCTCGGTGCCAGGTTTGTAATCTGTATTAGGAAAACATGGTCTGGTTGATTGCTCAGTAATAGACTTTCACAACACCAGTTCTTGTTTCCCTTTCTCCTACTTCTCCATCATATTTGTTTTCATTTTTAATTTTGATTCAATTCAATCAGATGCTTGTTTTGTCTCAGGCACTGGGCTGCATAGAGGATGCAGCGATGAAGGAAGGCTTAGCTTCTGGTGAGGGAGACAGACAGACCAACCCAAGCAATCAAACAACCCAGACAACAAGATCCCAAACACCGTAATAGTTATAAAAGTGTAAGCCTGCTCATGTTACAGAGAGAGGACTAGGAGGAACTCATGAATTCCATTGGGTTTGCAGTGGGAGAGAGGTGAAGATTTCCCCCAAATGATTATGTTTAAGAGGGTTTTGGTAGGTGAAGAGGAGCTCACCAAATGAATGTGTAAGGAGAGCATATGGGAAAAAGCAACACTGGGAAAGGCGCAGTGATGTGGGACAGTTCCAGGAAAATTTTGTGTTTGACAGGGGGGATAAAGTGCAAAGAGGGAAGTGGTAGGAGATAGAGGAAGTTTTTCCAGGCAGTCCAAGGGGAAAAGGACCTATTCTTGAGTTTGTGGGTATTTAGTGGAACAACTTCTCTTTGAGATTTGCCCTTTATAGTTTTATACCAGCCATGAGCTTCCGTTTATACGATCATGTTTATTAGCTGGGTGTGGTGTCTTATTCCTGTAATCCTGGCACTCTGGGAGGCTGAGGCAGGAGGATTGCAAGTTCAAACCCAGCCTCTGCAATTCAGCAACTTGGAGAGGCCCTGTGTCAAAATAAAAAATAAAAAGGGCTGGGCATGTACTTCAGTGAGAAGCCTTGTGTTCAATCTCCCGTACCAAAAACAAAACAAAACAAAACACCCGAAATAATAACAAAGAGACAAACAAACAGACAAACCAGACTGTGTTTGTTGCCTTGCAGGAACGTGATGGGTTTTCAGCCTTTCTGTGTCGGGATGGGGTAGAGAACTCTGGGAGTGTTCTGGGAAGCAAATGGAGTCAGGATGTAGGAGGGACATGGGCTCCAGGCCTGGCCATATTTCACCAGCCCCGTGGCCTGCAGCGAGGAGCTGAAGGTCTCCCTGGCCTCTGCAGAATGCGGAGACCCATGTCGCCTCACTGAGCATATGTGAAGATGGAAAATAAATAGGGGAAGAATCCAGTTCCCACCTCCGGGTGCCCCTCCCTCCTCCTCCCACGGGAGAAACCAGCCTGTTACCGGCCTTTGGGTGGCATTAAACTCACCAGGAGGTGGCTGGAAATTATTAAGGCTGATGTTAAAAATTCAATCCTGCTTTTTCCTCCTTTTTTGCGAACAGTATTTCATCCCTTTTGATGACAAACTTTTCAGTGTTCTCAAAGGAGAAAAACAAACTTATTTTCTAAAAGAGAGAGAGAAACTTGGAACAATATGACATTTCTGTGTTATCAAACCTCAAAGGTGCTACCTTGAGATTGTTTTGGTAAGCCCATTTACATTTTCACTCCCCCCTCCAATGTCACCGTTAGAACGTGCAGCTATTTTGACATCTCCATTGTGATATTTATTTTAAGCCCTCAGTCGAGTTTTAAATATCTCAGCAGTGAACTCTGGCCTTTGGGAAAGGCAAACTAATTATTTCCCAAGCCGTTGCATACAGCAAGCCCCTGGCATTCATTTCCTGGCAGCTTAGAAGGGAAATGAGAAGCTAGCGGCTTCTTAAGGAAGGGCATGTGCAGTAGGGAGAGAGTGCAGGACCTCAGGGTCCAAAGCCACGTTGGCCGCTGCACGTTAGACGGAAGCCGTGGTGTCCCTGAGGACGGCCGAGTGCGGCTTCACACCTCTTGTTTCTCAGCTAGCACCAGCCAAACCAACGCAGCAGTGACAAGCGGGATAAAGGGTTATCGTCACAGGTGTCGAAGGCTGACTTTAAGGTCTTACATATCTGACCATCCAGTAACTACAAAATGAGATTTTTAGTCTTTTAAAAAAGATAGATGTAGAAACTGAGTCTTGGAGGAGTTCAGTCTCTTGTCTAATGTCACAGCTGTTTGCCTAATTCCCAAGTGTGTGATCATAACCACTGGGCTCTGCTACCTTGTAATCTTCATGCTGGGTGAGCTTAGGCAGCTTCCCTCACCTCTCTGAGCATCTCAGTTTCTTCTTTCATCCAGTACCACCTCCAACCCACCCCGTCGCAGTGATGAACAGACATGTTTCTAGAAGCAGAATCACTTGGAGAAAATAAGTGAAGGCAAAGCATTGCTATTCACTGGGTTTGTGTCCAGCTGTCTTCAGTGTTGTACTGGTAAAATATCCCTAGCTCCACGCAGTCCCTCACCTGTCTCCCAGCTTCCTGTCATAGACAGTACTACTGCCCTTGGGCTACTACACAGCTCCCCAACCCCTTTACCTTCACCTGCAGCTCATCTTGGGGCTTTTGTTTCCACCTAGTCATCTCTCATGTTGACAGGGTCTCTGGCTTCTGGTTCTCACTGATGATTTCCTTTCTCAGAGAGAAGTTTCATGGCAGGTGAGCTGTAGAGACTTTGGGATGCACAGGAGAGAGGTCACTGAGGAGCCCGTAGATTTAGGGGAGAAGCTTGGAGTTTCTGACTGTGGAGAATGAAGAGGATCAGGTAGGAGGGAGGAGAGAGGATGAGGCATTGTGGGCTTGTGTACAGGTGTGGACTAGGCAGGGACCCTCAAGGATTTGTGGGAGAGGAGGTGGCTGTGGGTGAAGTGGAAAGTGCCATGTCATGTATTGAATGACTATTTTTTCCCTTGTCTCCTTGATTAGAGTCTTAGTCCTGGGACCACAATGAGTGCCGCTTAGTTCCACACCCTTCACTCTACCCCACAGGCTCCTCAGGTAAAGGTAAAGGAGTCAGAGTCAGCCCCAGCACTGACTCTGGTCATCGATTTGACACTCACATGCGGAGAAGTTGGGTTTTGGCTGTAGAAGTGGGCATGCAGCAGGGCAGGAAGGCCACAGGATCTAGAGACAGACAGAGCTTCTGCAAAGCATGGTGTATTCTCTCAGTGTCTGCGCCTGTGAAATGAGGAGATACCCACAACCCTCCCTGAACCATGAAAGTGAAAGGAGACATGATGGATGTGAAGGGGTGAGCTGTATAGACCTGACACCTGTGAGTGCTTATTGCTCTCCCTGTCATCTTGTATGTTAATCCTAACGGCTTCAAAGGTCATAGATGATAGCCAGGCATGGGCAAATTAGCTACACATCGCCCATATTGGCTGCAGACCAGAGCCACTTCCCTGGGACAGGTCACCCTGCTGCTCCCAGGCTTGTAGGTAGGAGTTCACTCCCACGGCAGTCAAATAGGACACTGGGTTGCAGGACATGTACTGTTTTCTCACATACATGTCTGACAAAGGTGGTACAGTTCTTGTAGGCTTGCTACCTAGGAAGCTTCAGCTCAACCCAACTCCTTTTGGCTGTAGCCTTTGTCTGCTACAGCACCTGCCTCACACATGCAAGGATCATTGCTTTACTTTTGTTCTGAGCCTAGGATAATTCCAGACACAGACTAAGGGCTCAATAATTTTATGGGAAGGAAAACACACAGACTACTTCTAACCTCTCTCCACATTTGCCATCAAGATGGAGTTGCTAGATTGCATGTTGTCCCAACTTAATCCCACTTTCCTCACTGGAGTGGCTCCTTTTTATCGTCACATCCTAGGCGTGGAGGACGGTAGGATATAACGAGGGTGACTGGTTTGGGATTTGTGCATGGTGGTCCTGTGTTTTCTCTGCTGTGTTTGGTCAGACTTGAGCTGTTGGCCTATCTTGGTCTTGTGGATGCAAAACTGTCCCTGCTCTGTGATGACTGGCCTCCTTGCTCCCACTGTGTTTTCCACTCACTGACTCGTCCACTTTGAAGCTACTTCCACAGGTGGACAGATTCCTCCCCTTCTAATGAAGGATCACTATAACATTATACTTGGTTTTAGTCACAATCCCAGCTTCAGAATTCCCCCTCCCTCTCCATGTTGTGAAACCAGGTCAGATCCCAGGTGTCACCAAGAGTCTCTCACGTGCAAGTGTGAAGCTGCCCCATTGGCCACTTCTTTCCCACTTCGCCTTTCATCAGCATCGTCATCTTGACACATGAGAATGCCTGCAAAACAGCTCTGTAACCATTCTTGTGTGTGCGTGCATGTTTATAAGGTGCTGGGTGTTGAACCCTGGGTCTTGGCACTGAGCTACATCCCCAGCCCTTTTAAATTTTATTTTATTTTATATTATTTTATATTACTTTGAGACAGGGTTTTGCTAAGTCCCTGAGTTGTCCAGGCTGGGCTTAAACTTGAAATCTGTCTACCTCAGCCTTCCAAAGTGGGGGATTGGGGCTGGGGATTTAGCTCAGCGGCAAAAGCGCCTGCCTGGCAAGCGCAAGGTCGTGAGTTCGGTTCCTGGTACCGGAGAAGAACCAAAAAAAAAACAAAAACAAAAACAAAAACAAAAACAAAGTGGGGGATTACAGGTCTGTACCTCTATGCCCAGGTTATCTTTGCATTTTGAAAACTCACCTGGAGGATTGCTTAAAAGACAATTGAAAATAGTAGCTACATTCCATTTGAGACTTCAGTTTCATTTGCTTTTCAAAAGGAAGACTCCAGTGTAGAGTTGAATTAGTAGTGTTAAGATAAGAGTAATTACTAATAAAAATTAAAAAATAGATTTTAGATAGACTTAGTGGGTGTAGTCTGTCTGTCTGAGCTATGCTGCTAATTACAAGCTTGCCATCCCGCAGTTTTAGTAGAGCTTCAGTTTAAAATAGGAAGTTGATGATCAGACACAAGCTTCAGGCTAAACAGTGATGTCGGGAGAAATGGCTCCGATGGATAAAGGTCACTGTGATGGAGTTAATGGAATGGGGTTTCAGGAATGCCATACGGAATCTCCTGGCTTATTTTTAAATTTATTTTATCTTAAAGAGAGTTTAAAAAAAAAGACCCCAAATGACAATAACAGACAAAGACAAAACAACACAGACAAAAACAAAGCAACACAAAAACAATAAAAATGCTAACATTTCAAAAGAAAATGATAGGAATTAACAGTGATCGTTATGTCACATATTATTGTCTTCAACGAAGTTTCTCAGATTACCAGAAATGAAGATTGCAAGATTAATCCAACCATTGAAGAGAATAAAAATAATTAAAAAAACATTAAGAATGATTCAGAGCTTCTCTAAACAAGATGGTAGGAATTCACCAATGGTTGTTCTCCTGGCTTTCTGATTTCACTGAGTAATCAATAAAGCCATGAATGGATGAGAAAGATGTTGGTTACATTACTTTAAAATAGTCTTGCAAAAATATTATATCTTATTGATTAATTTCCCATCAAAGGCAAGGTCTGTGGATAAAAGAAAATTGACTGCTGAAAATTCTAAAATAAAGAAAGTAAATGAGGGAAGATGTTTAAATTTTTAAAGGGTAGAAAAGGTGTAATCCGTGTACACAAATATGCAAAGTATAAAAGGGTTGGAATTGAGATCTAAGCTGTTTTTGATCTGATTGGCTTACTTTCATTTACTCCAATACTTAAAAAGTGTGAAATTGTTTTGGGAAGCAAAGCCCATAGAGAGATGTTATTGGGAGAACAAAAGGCAAAGAAATGCAGGCGTGGGAATTATTCCTGGATACTGGGTAGGGAATTTTTAGATGGGTCACAAACAATACAAATTGATTCAGGTGGGTTTCAATCAGTGGTTCTCTATTGGGGGTGATTCCCCCCCAGGGAACATTTGACAATGATGCAATAAGTTGGTTGTCACAACTGGGCAGTGAGGCTGGCTGTCAGCACCTTCTGAGGAGAAGCCAGCCGTGATGCCAGCCACCCTATGCACAGGACAGTCCCAATGTACCAAAAGCATCAGTGGTGCTGAGAGTGCAGAACTTTGGTTTATGACCAAACAAACAAACAAAGAAAATATTACTGAGGGCCAGGGATATAGCTTAGTGGCACAGAGTCTGCCTGGCAAGGGCAAGGTCCTGAGTTCGATTCCTGATACCAAATATCTATACATCTGTATCTATATCATCTATATCTATATCTATCATCTATATTATTGAGCCACCGTTGCAGAGTCCAGGAGAGTCAAGTTGGTTGCAGGTGCTCTGTGTACTCAGAAGTGTCCTTTTCTCGCATGGCCTTTGCTTTCCCTGTGAGCCTCACTGTGAGGTTTCACCTCATGGTCACAACATGGGCTTCCCTGATTTAAAACTGCCACCAATGACGAGAGAGCTTATCTCTCTCATTAGTTCTCCCAGAAACCCCAAGATTGATCTCCTTTGACTGCACTTTGTCTCATGAGCATCCCTAAGCCTCTCCTCGTGGCGACTGGAAATGCTGACTGGATGGACCTGGCCCACATGCCCCAATGATGTGAGATGCTGAGTTGGCTCCATCCCCACCCACGCAGAGGTGGACTGAGAGGGCAGGAAGCTGCTCTTCTGGAAGAGAAAAATGGGCTGCTAGGTTGGCAATAAGAGAGAACAGATGCTGAGCAGCCAAACAATAGATGTCTGGAACATTTATTTTTCTGTGGAAATTCAGAGCAGAGGTGGCATGGGTTCACTAGGACCCTATCCTCCATCACCTAAGATATTAACAAAATATTCTTCTGATTCTTTTCTTTCTTTCTTTCTTTCTTTCTTTCTTTCTTTCTTTCTTTCTTTCTTTCTTTCTTTCTT
>NW_004955442.1:1171649-1305744 GCF_000276665.1 Chinchilla lanigera
CCCCTTCTCTCCCTCCCTCCTCATATTCGTGTTACATTAAAATAAACTTATTTATTTACCTATCTGTTCCCTGAAAATGTGAAGTGTTAAAGACAGGGATCATGTCTAAATTCATCTTTGTGTCTCCAGTACCTTGCACAGAGTAGAATACATAATAGGTTAAAGTTAACATTCTTTTCAACAGAAGAGTAAAAGAGAGCCGGAAAGTTAATTAGGTTTTATTAGACTATTGATTATTCACAAATCAAACATGTATTGACTAGCTACTATGTATGCACCTGACACGGCCCTGGAAACACAGCAGGAAACAAACATGTGGAGTGTGACATCTGGTGGGGCGGCAGCCACTAGACAAGTCACCAAAGGTGTGCAGCGCATCTGCAAATAGGAAGTTCTGAGAACAATGGGGACCATAGCAAAGGCCTGTCTCGCTGTGACGTGATATTCAAAGGTGTGGAAGGTGAGGGAGATCTAATTCTGCACAAAGTGGGTGGAAAGCCTTGCCCTGCAGAGGGAGCAGCCTGGGCAAAGGCCTTGGGATGGAGGTGGGGCACAGTCACGGTCATTATGACCCCTTGGCAAGATGAGGTTGCCTTTCCTAAGGGCCTAAGGAGTGTGTGTGTGAATCTGAGATGCCCACGTGGTGGTAGCTGTTATTGTAGTCCAACCAGCTGTGGGTGCAATGTGATGCCTCAGCTGGGTGCAGCCAGGGAGGGGCAGTTGGGGAAGGACTGATGGGTTCCTAGGAGTGGTGCCGCTAGACACTGAGAGCAGGAGGAGGGTGTGCTGCTGCTGACCTCTCCTGATTATTTTACACTTCTTACTTCTCTAATGCACAGCACCCAAAGAAGGGTTAACACCATTCACATCATGGAGGAGGCCCTGTAATGCAGAAAGGTAGGCAAACATTGCCTCCAGTGTTATTTCTGTGAAATGCTAATTGCTGAACATATCCAGATTTCAACCTCAGGGAAAATGTCGCCCAGATAATAGCCTGCAATTGCCTAGCCTAGGTAATTCTCACTCTATCCCCTCAGCACACTACAGTCACACTGGTAATCTTCTGTCTTCCCAAGCAGCAGCCTCCACCCGTGCCACTTTCTCTGCCAGACTTGTTCTTCTGTCCACCCTCTACCTGGTTAATTTCCTTTTTTTTTTTTTTTTTTTTTGGTACCAGGAATCAAACTCAGGACCTTGTACTTGCCAGTCAGGCGCTGTGTCACTGAGCTCTATCCCCGACCCCGACCTGGTTAACTTTTATGCATCTTTCAGGTCTTAGAATAGACATTCCTTCTTCAGGAGATGTTCCTGGCTCCCTGAACATAATCAGCTTCATCTTACTTATTTTGGCTCCTGGTACCCTGTTCTCATCTCTTAGCTTTTATTAAAATTTGTAATCTTACAAATTTTGTGCAATTATCCTTCCTAGGCTGTTAACTCTTTGAAGAATCGCATCTGTTTGACCTCTGGTGGGTGCCTAATAAATGGTGGTTAAAGTAATAACATAAACGCAGTTATCTAGAGGGAGGCCTCTATGAAACCTTATTTATGAAGAGTCAAACCTGAAGGTAGTGTTTAAAATGATCCCATCTTTCTGTGGAGATAAGAGATGGTTGAAACGTCGATAACTCAGATGTTTGGTAATGTTGCTGAATTGAAGATGCCCAAATATACCCATTGGTAAGTTAGGAAAATCCATTCTCTTCTTTCTTCTATTCTTTTAGGTTAATTTTCAGGAGCACCCTGCAGCAAAATTTTGGGAAAGAGAAAGGAAACCAGTGTGCACTGAGAACCTACTAAAAGCCAGGCTCTGTGTAGGCACTTCATAGAAAAAGTCTCCTCTAATTTTTTTGATGGTCATGTAACACATGGGTGATACGCTTTGGAGACTGGTTTCTCCAGCTTTCCTACCAGCTACTGTCAACTGTGTCCTTCTATGCTTTCTGTCCCTCTATATCTTCTATATATTCTTTAGCTGGAGTGCTAAAATACTCCATTTCCCATACATTCTTGCAAACAGGATTCTGGGCATGATTCAGGTTCTGCCAATCAGATACTCTCATGTGAGTTTCCTGTTTTGGGTTTTATATCTTGACACAGAGTCTTGCTAAGTTTCCCAAACTGGCCTCCAACTTACAACCCTCTTGCCTCAGTGTCCCGAGTAGCTTGAACTGTAGGTGTGTGCCACTGGAGCTAGCGTCTGTGTCTTGAATTGAGAACTGAGTTAAGAGGGGAGAACGGTGTAATGCGACTCACTGCCTCGTGGATCATCACAGAGTCTCTTTGGGTCTGTAGTCATTTTCCTCCTTACATAGTGCCGTCTTGGATTTACCCCATCATAAGAATCAGGGTAACTTAGGAAGCCAGGAAGTTATTTTTGTAACCTCTAGTTCTTTGAGCCTTCCCAATAGCTTTCTAAATTGCTTTATACTTGGTAATTAATAATTCCTTTTGGGGGCTGGGGATTTAGCTCAGCGGCAAAGCGCCTGCCTGGCAAGCGTAAGGTCGTGAGTTCGGTTCCCGGTACCGGAGAAAAACAAAAACAAAAAAAAACAAACAAATAATTCCTTTTGACCTAAAGCACCTGGAGTGGTTTCTTGTGTCTGCAGCCGAACATGGGGACAACAGGTTTCCTGTACACCCTGCCCCATTTAACAGATGAGGCTCCAAGGTCTACGGATCAGAGAGCTGAAATGATTTGACTCAGGTTTCACAGCAGGTAGGTAATGGAGAGTCTGAAATCAGAGCTGACTCTTGCCTTTGTGTGTCTTCATCCACCCTGTTCTGCTTTCTGGGTCCCTTTCCTTCCTTTCTTTTTCTACTCTTTTCTCGACAGAAAGTTTTGTTTCAGACAAATGAAACCTGACAGTCAAATTAAGCCCAAGGCCGTATGGATTTGATATAACCCTTCCTGGCCATTTCTGTCTTTTCTAGGACCATGGTGAAGGGGTGATGCTGACTAATGCACAAGGCATAAACCCCATGAAGGGGTGATGCTGAGTAATGCACAAGGCATAAACCCCAGGTGCTGTGACACCTACTGTAGGAGGATGTTAAGGGGTTGGGGAGAAAGCTGGGACAGGATAGGAAGGAAGGTCAGAGAAAACAATTCAGGTCTTTACCTCGTATTGTCCTAGCCTGATTTTCTGTGCTAATCTTCCCAACTTGCTGAGAGCAGCTTGCCTCGGGTGTGAGCCTCCTACAGTTTTGGATCCAAGCTTATAAGCCTGTTGGAGTGCACTCCCCTTCTGCCCTGGCCCCGGGAGCTCTCCTGTCAGATTGCAGACATGCCAGCTAATTCCATCCTATAGATTTGCTTGGCTTTATTAGGAGTAATGGTATCGAGGGCATTTTTCTTTATAGACGTTATAATTAGTAATTGTTTTGAAGGGCAATCGCTGTTAAACTACTTATTTTTTCTTTTCCTGGAGGACAGGACAATTTCCAAGACTGATTATTTCACAATTGAAATTCCATGTCTCCCAGAGGTAGGTTTTTATAGCAGTTGGTGGAAGTCAAATCCTCTCTTTTTATTTTTTTTCCCCCAATACACATTCAGACACAGACACACACAAAAACATTTCTAGGAAGGGAAGCGGAAAGACAAAGCCTCCACTGAGTGTTTCCCAGCTTCTATAGACAGTTTCCTGGCTCTCCCACTAATGGGATAGATGATAAATGCTCCCGAGATACCATTTCAGTCAATTAATTAGTTAATGTTTAAAGATGGAAAGTGTCATGCAGATAGAGAACATTATGACTCTCTTAATAAAGAAGACTGAAAGTAAGAAAAAACAGAGATAAAGGGATTGTACAAGTTTTGCCTTTGAGCCGTAATTTCTCTGATGCCTAGAGCCAATCTGAGAGCTGTAGACACCCCTACATTGGTAGGTTACCTCTATAAAGTTTTTTCTTCTGGTTGGAAATAAAATAAATATGATGAGATAATGGATTATTTTCTTTGAAGTGAGTTGGGGTCATGTTTATTCCATCTGGACTGCTGTAACAAAATGCCACGAAGTAGGTGGCTTATAAACAACAGAAATGTGTTTCTCACTGTTGTGTAGGCTGGGAAATCGAAGATCACAGTGTTGGAAGAATTGGTGTCTGATAGGCGCCCACTTCCTGGTTGACAGACTGTTGACTTTTTCACTCTATCATATGGTGAGAGTGTCTTGTCAGGGACTTTTTGTGAGGGCACTAATCCTACAAGAGCTCTACCCTTATGATCAAATTAGTACCTCCCAAAGGCTGCATGTCTGAATGTTATCACCTTCGGGGTTAGGATTTTATCCTATGATTTTGGGGGAACACAAATATCCAGACCATTAATAGGTGGAGACTTTTAGAACTAGGCTTGTTATTTTTGGCTTTGAGACTGAGTTAGAGTAATTCTTTTAATCAGTTATATTCAGGAATGGCTAGGAGATGGAGGTGCAGTGTACAGTCCCTCCTTTGGGTGGTCTCATGAATCAAGGTTCAAAAGATAAACCTTTATTGTAAAGCCTTTGAGCTGTAGATGGAAACTAAGGTCAAGTATGGGAAGCCTGGGTGAGTAATAACTGAGAGGCAGGTGGGAATATAAGCACTGGTGTTAAGAAGACTGGGTCCCAGAAAGATGGCTATTAATGGGCCACAGGGCCCAGTCCTCACCATGTTGAAGCACTGGCTTCCAAGCTGGGTGTGTGGTTAATTTGAAGAGATTTGGGGTGAGGATAGACAAACCTTATTAAATATAGAGTCCACCAATTACATCCTCCTAACCACCCTAGACCGACAGAGGCTTATATCATCCACTCTAATGCTTGGGCCTCATGTACCTATTGAAAGGATCCCAAAGAAACAGGTATATCAGAGACAAACAGAAATTATAGTTCCTCAAATTCTATTCTATTCTATTCTGATCATGGGCAAAGTGGCAGTGCCTGATTTGGAAGACATATCCCTGGTACAACTACTCACAATTGTGGGCTAGTAAAAGACTCTTCCTTGTCCCAGCTGCTCAAACATTACTCATTAACAGGAGTTAGAAAACAGTTGATTAAGGCATAATCTCTTGTCTTCCCACACAGTATCTCATAGTGATGGAGAACACAGGCTATGGACTTAGTGGTCAGAACTCTGGCTCTACCACCCGCCAGCTATGCAAACACGTGGAGTTTCCTTATCAGCTCAGAACCTCAACTTCCTTATCTGCCTATGGGAATAATAGCAATTTTTATCTTGGGAGGATTTAGAGAAAAAGTTATTCATTCATTGCAGCAATATTTATTGAGCTTCTATTACATGACAGGCATGTTGGTCTCACAGCAGTGAGAAAGCCAGCAAAGCTCCTTAGTTGCTTGAATCTTATGTGCTTATGGGAGGCAGACAGTGATGGAGCATGTTGGTATAAAATAATGATGTGCAATGAAGAAAATATAAAAATAAAGGAACATGGTAGAGAATGGCTGAGTGTGGGAAGTGGGCAACTAGCTAGGGAGAAATTTCTGAGTTGATATTGAATTGAGAGATGTGGGGTGACAAAGAATGAGCCATATGAGAATCTAGGAAGCTATCCTAGATACTCCTAGCTATGCTAGGAAGGAGCATTCTTGACAGTGGGAATGGCAAGTGCATGGACTGTGAGGCAGGGCGAGCTTGGCTTAGTGTAGATTAGGAAGATGCTGGTATGAATGGAGCCGTGGAAGGAAATGGGGGTAGGATCAAAGACACAGTAGAAATAGTAGGCAGTGGCTGCATTATGTAGGGTCTCAGAGGCTGTGATCAAGAGTGAAGAGAAATATGCTCTTAATACAGTGCCTGACACAGAACCGGTGCTCAGTAACCTAATGTTTTCTTCTTTGCAATTTTTTCCCTTAAGACATGGTCAAGGTATGGAATTACCATTACAGCTGCTGCTTCATCTCCGAGGAGTATAAGGATCTGTTAGTTGCATAGCAAGAAAGTTTTGTGTGTTCTCACCAGTGGTGGCAAACCTATGGCATGCATGTTATTTGTTTTTCTTTTAAGACAACAGATGTTAACGGGTGAATTATTTTTTCTAAACTCAAACCTCGTTATTCAGATTTAATTGCAGTGTTGGCATTTTGTGATCAATAAGTGGGTTTGGGGTTGAAGTTCGGGCACTCATCTCTAAAAGTTGGCCATCACCGCCTTAGACCACGGGGAAGCACCAGGTAGGAACTTCACGAGTCCCAGAGAGGGAAGAGGATGCAAGGTTAGAAAACTGTGAGGATGCGCCGAGCAGATAGAATAGGAAATATTCATTTAATAAGCTGGAATAAAGATTCTGTAAGAGTTTCTTTAATATTAATAAGATAAGGTACAATTTATTTGAGCTTAACTTCAAGAATCTGGAACCTTCGGATAACCAGAACACATACTCTCAACACTTTGCTTCTAGAGGAAGGGCAAAGATAAGGAATATAAGTGATATGGAATAATTTTTAAAATCAAGAATTCCACATGCCAAAGATCTCTTTCATTCAGCCTAACTTTAACATTACCTTCCATTGCAGGATATTTAATTCCTAGTTCTGCAAGGTGCTCGTCTTTGCCAAGGAGACTCTGTTCCTCTGGGGGAATTTATTGATAATAGGCAGCAGTGTGGGATAACCTGCAGATTCTTTTTTCAAGTATCAAGGAAGGAAGTAGATGGTATTTTCAGCTTCATTCCTCTGCCAGCCAGGATGTAAAAAATCAAGCAAACAAATTCAAAAACCTACCAATATGCACCGAGTCCTGGTTAATCAAGTTTTTGCTGTGGTTGGCAGACAAAAGCTGAGCAGATTTTTTCCAAGGGTGGTATAGAGAAGGGACGGATTTTGCTGTAATTTTGTCATTAGCACCCAAAGAAAAAAATCACATCAATCAGAACTAATTTCCCTGGGCTTTCCAGAGGGGTATGAAAGGAAGAGTGAACTCCCTGTTGCTCTGAAGTGGCAGTGAGTGACTGTCCAACAGATGAATCGAACAGATGGGAGGAAGTGTAAATGTGAAATTGATACACACCCTGGTGGAAAAGAAGGAGATGCTTAGAAAATGGTGCAGGGGATGCATCAAGTGGAGGTCTTGCTGAATAGTGAAGGCCTGCCTTCCCCCTCGTGTGGCATCTGCAGAATGATGAATATGGGGAGACATTTGGTCAAGGTTTCATGGAAGAAACAATTAACAAATAACTTAATTACTTCAGTAAACATTTATTAAGCGTCTATTATGTACCAAATGTTATGTTTAGGTGATGAATAAAGAAATATATCTGATTTTTCTCTCTCAAAGCTCTGCCCTCAAGCTGAAGAGTATGGAGAAAAATGCAGACAGGCAAGGGCCAGTGATTAAATTCATGGTGACAAAGGCTATGACAAACAGGACACCAGGGCTGTGGCCTGGGGACTCAGAAATGGTTTTCTGGAAAAGATGTCTGGGATGTAACATTTTCTAATGACAGAAATATTACATGTTGTCTTCGGTTGTAACTCTTAGGCTAGTTAATGTATTACTACGTTACAAGTCACCCCAAAATGTGGCAGCTTAAAAACACACACATTTATCTTCTTACCATTATTGTGAGTCAGCAGTCTGGCAGTGAGTTAGCAAGGCCCCCGGTTTCATGGTTTTGTTTAAGGCTGTAATCAAGTGTTGGCCCAATGCCCGAAGTCTCGCCTGACGACTCCTCTGGTGAAAAGTCCATTCCCAAGCTGTCAGTAGTTGGCAGCACTGAGTTCTTCTCTGACTGCAGGCCAGAGCTCAGTTTTGCTTCCTTGCCATGTGGGTCTCTTCCACATATTAGCTTGCATTATCAAAGGTAAATTTGGAGAGTCTGCTAGCAAGGTGGAGGCCACAGTCTTTGCTAACCTAGCTAGGAAGTGCTACCTTTCACATTTACATTTAGAAGCAAGTCACAGGGTGAGGAATGTGAAAAAGTCAGTAAACATAGGAGGTGGAGATCTTTGGAAGCCATGTTAAAAGCTACCACAGCTCCCAGAAACGGATCTTGAAATGAGGACTCATTTTAAACCGTTGTATCATGTCTGTGAAAAGCATAAGCCAGTGTGTGATAATAAGCAAAGAGGAGAATTTTGGCGCAATCATCTGCACAGCAGATTTGGAGACAGAATATTATGGAGTGATGTCCATCAGGGAGAGAGGGAGCTCAACTATTCATGCTCCCGTAGCTGTCAGTCATTGGTTAAGGGCTGCTCTCGATGACACAAATTCCCAGGCATATCTGGCTGTCTATTCATGTGGAGAAAGCGAATTCCGATAGCCTGAGGCAGTGAGAATGAAAACAGGAACTGATCTGCAAGGGATCTGAGGGGTGTGGGAGACAGGGATAGCATCTGCTACTCATATTCGTTGTAAAACTGACCATTTGGAAAAGTATAAAGAGATGGATAATTCTGCAGGAGTAACTGCAGCTAGATTGAAGCTTTAAAAGTTGAGTGGAAGTGAATCCAGGAACTGCAGTGGAGAGGAGGGGTTGAAGCAGAGGGTATACCAGGGAGGGGTTTGTGGAGGGGAGTGAACATAGCTCATTCCAGTAAATCTAAGTGGTTAAAAACAATAAAGTCTAAGTGAAGCATAGAATGGAGATACATGGGCCACAGATGGGATTTTTCTGGACTGCACAGTGTTTAAATATTTTTGAGCCAACATTGAAAATGGTAGATCCCACAAAAAACTGAATTTCTGATTCTTCTGAAAACTTGGAACAGTTTGCCATTTTGAGTCTGTATGCTTGCTGGGAAAGGGGGCTGGACAAGTGACATGATTCAGTTTTTGAGTTGGAGCTTGTGCTTCTGGCTTTAGATTGGTTCTCCTGTGAGTTCTCAGATACCTTTGAGATTTTGCCCCTGGTCTGAGTGTGTCAAGGATGATGGAAAGCTAGGGTAGCAAGAGCTGCTTCATCAAGGACCCCTTCTTACTGAAAACTGAAGAGTGTGTCATAGGGAATGTGGATCTACTGAAGATTTTAAGAAGTAGTATGACACTGTAAGATTTGTGCTCTAGGAAGTCCATGCTACTTGGCCCCACTGAGTCACCAAATCAGCTGTTACCTAGATCAAACTTTTGAAATGGATTTCAGATGTTAGGATAAGTTAATTACAATCCTTGTGCACGACACATTGTCATCATTTTTCTAAGAGTGGATCTCTTGTAGTTATTTAACTAACTAAATATTTACTATCCTAGTAAATACCTTGGGTTTCATTCAACCAGGAATTATAACGTTGATCAAAACTCACCTTTATTCTTGTCTGAGGTAGTAAGGTTCTCTCAAGTTCATTTGCTCAGCAACCACTCTCCATTACAGTAACCTTGTAAAGCTTAGATGAGCTGAGAAATCACGGAGGAACTGTTTTTAAAGATTCCTGTCCGGTGATGGAAAACTCATGACTCCATCAGCATCCAATTCTAGCTGTTAGAAAGTTGGGGTTGCCCAACTTTCTGTAACATCTACTCAAGAGTCTAGCTGTGCTCTCTGTTAACTTACTTGTATTCCTGGAATATGGTAAACATAGTCTTCATTTAACCTATGTCAAGCACTTTCCTCATGTAAGCTTTGTCAGGAATACAAAGGTGGTTAAGATAAGGTTTTTCTGCTCTAGCAGAGTATATAGTTGCATAGAGAAGATAAGACAAATACACAAATAATTTTAATACAATGTCAAGAGTGCTGTGTACTGTAAGAGGAAACAAGAGGGTGTCATTGGAATTCAGAGAGGGGGGAGAGAGAGAGAAAAAAAATATTTCAGTAGAGGAATTTTGGAAGCATTTAATGGAGGATGTAGCACTTGACTTGGGTTGTGCCTTGATGGGAACTAGCAATGATGGTCTTGCAGCCTGGGGAGGCGGGACAAGATGGTTCTGTCCAGGAAGGGTGAATACATAGCATGAGTGGAGGCCTGGAGGTAGAAGAGAGCATTGGGAACTGTAGGGACATGGTTATGGGCATGGATTCTCATCTACCAGTAGTCTCAAGGTAGAAGTCAAAGGTTGAGGTGATCATAGGGAAGCTGGGACCACAGCCTTTTATGGCATAAATTGTTTCCCTGCTGGTTTTCCCTCCCTTTTTCTTCAGCTTTGCTAATTCCATGTCATCCATCTTGTACTTTAGAAAGTCTTTGGTTTAGTATCTCCCTGAGTAGTCTCAGGTCCCCCTGACTTGCCTTTGTCACAGGCCTTATTTCTGTTCTGCCATGGCTCTTTTATGATCACGTGTTTATGTCTTAGTTTCCTCCATAAGATTATGAACAACTGAGTGCTGCAATGACGACCTCCATGCCACCATATCTTCAGCACATAGCACAGTGCATGGCACACAGCAGGTGTTCAATCTGTAGTCACCAAGTTAGTGAACAGCATTTTGGTCCTGTTGAGATGCTTTCTCCCTTCATTCTCTTGCCCGCAGAATGTGTATTTAGTCCCATCTAGTTTGCCCTCAGCTTTCATTCAAGGTCTTGGCTTTATTGTATTCTAGTGCATATTTTCCTTTTCTGGACTGATTCCAGCTCTGGTACTATCCTGTAAAGAGAACATTTGGATAAATTCCATTTATTCAGCCAAACTGTTTTTGCTTGGAGCCTCAATGCACTACCCTGTGCATTTTCAATTCAAAAGTTATTTATTCAGTTCCTACTACATGCAGGAGCACAGGATGAGGGGACAATGCCATGATGTCCATAGGGTGATGTGAGTCAGCTCATATTGTTGAATCTCACCAGACAAAGCAGCTCAAGGAAACGGCAAGGTCCCATGGAGGGGAGAAGTCTGACTTGTCACCAGATTAATTCATTCTATGCCACTATTAGATGAGTGTTTGGGTCCATCAAGCACATCCTGATAGCCTCTACTTCTTCAGATGTTCATTGGGAATCTATCTGAGCTCTTTCAGGAGGAAAGAGAGGTTGTAATTCTGAAGTGGAACAGAAAGAAATGTAATTGGATCAATGAGTTGTTAATGATGCTATTGAATAGCTTTCTGCCAGAGCTGTGTTGTGGATGGAGCTGGCCACACAGAATGTGGTCACAGCCATGTGAGTGTTCAACTTTGACACAAATCTTGTGCAGACTCTGGGCCATTTTTTGTACACGAGATCTCATACAATTAATTGTAACCCTTTCAGGCTGAAAAGGTGTTTTAATGGTGTCAGGACAGGCCTGCCAGGGATTTGGTCATGTGTCTTGGATGGGAAGAAAGATTCACAGGTACATTTGTGCTTCCTAGGGTAGTTGTATCAGCTGACCTTATGTTGGGTGCTGATGGGCAGCAATGGGAAGCAATGTGAGCACACTTTCATGTAGGAATGCCTGAGCAGAGGGCGTCACTGCGGGCTGCTGTGCACCCAGCATGGAGAATGAAGTGGCACTCTATCAGGGCACTTCAAGGGCTTTTGACAAGACCTTGTGGGATGAGAATAGTTATATGGAGAACAGTGGGTACACTAGGATTGCATTTCTACAAATCAGACAATGACACTCAAATATGTCTTTATGTCTGTGGAGAACTGCATGAGGATGGAGAATACATGGAAGTCATAGAGTGGAGTGTTAATAAGGGTTTTCTCACAGGAAAAGGGACAGGCCGGAAGAGATGGCAACCAGGGTAGGACTGAGAGTGGGTGGGGCAACTGCTTTAGTTACTTTCCCTTAGCCGGGACACAACCAATACCAACACCCACCATTTAAAAGCAAGAGAGAGTTATTTTGGCTCACAGTTTCAGCCCATGGTCAGAGGCTCCAAGGCAGAAATGCAGTGGTGGAATGGCCTGGGTAGAGGGCAGTTACACATCCCCTGGCAGCAACAAGCAGAGGAGGGAGGGCCGGGGAGGGAGACGTCTCCTCCAGAGGCAGGGACGGCAGGCCCCCAGTGACCTGCCTCCTCTGCAAGGCTCCTTCCTGACAGCACTTTCAGCTCTGAATTCTTCAGTGGATTCATCTGTGGACAAGTGCAGTGCTCCCACGAGCCAGCCGTCTTCCAGAAGCCCCACCTCTGAACACATTTGCCTTCTGGGGGACATTGTAGATCTAAACTGTAACAGCAACTGAAAAAAACACACAGCGTTTGGTCACTTTTATGCATTTATATATATATATATATATAGAGAGAGAGAGAGAGAGAGAGCACTAGATAATTGGAAAAATGATAAATGCATCAGGTAGAATTATTTTATTCACATAACATGAACCGTTGGTGGCATACTCTATGCTATGCATTGAATTTGGCATGGGTGATACAGTGTTAAGACCCAAATCCCATCCTTTAGGAAGTATTTTGTAATCTATCAAAGAATAATACAAACTAGGGTAATTCTAATCCTGGCTACACTTAGATTCACCACTAGAGGACAGAGGGTTGGGTTGAAAGTGTGTAAAATAAATAACTTGCTTTGACTGATTAAAAAAAACTCCTGATGTCAGAGCAGAGCTCCATCTCAGACTAATTAAGTCAGAAGCTAGAGCCTGAGTACCTGAATTTTAAAAAGAAAAAAGCAAACAAACAAAACCATCCTCTAATATGTGTGTTGAGAACCATGGTTTCAGACCTTGAATTCTAATGTATTAAGGCATATTACCTTATTAGACCAAAACATCTGGTAATAAATTTAGGGCAGCCTTTTACGAAGATTGAAATTACTCTAGAAAATGCTAAAGCAGTTGTGGGTGTGAAAAAGTGGGGCCTGAGCTACTATATAGAACTGTCATGCTGAGCTATCTGAGTGGAAGGGGTGCCAGGGAGGATGGCAAAGGACCCAGGGTAACTAAACAGGGAGTGGTCTGATACTATGGCCCTCCCCCGCCATCTGCTGAAGGTCGTTTTATGACTTGCGGGCCTTTAGATAAAAGCAGCTCTTAGGCCTGCTTCTCCTACTTGGCTGAAGCAGTGTGGTTCTGAAATTAACCAGGGGCTTTTACTTATCTGAGATGTTGGCACTTCCTAATGAATTGTTTTCCCACTTAAAAATACACAAGCATGTCATTTAAGGAAACTCAACAGGTGAAGCCCAGTAATTAAGGATCTCTGCAAGAAGAACTGAAAACAGCAGCTGTATGTTTTCTAACAGGGCCATTAATCAGCCCCACCTGCACAGGCAAAGCCAGCTGGAAATTCCCACAGTGCAACCCCAGAGGACTAGCCTAGTGTCTCCCTTGGGATTGTCTCTGTCCCTCATTTCAGAGCTGTGCTGAAATGTACCAGGGGCCTAGGATGCCAATTAAAGTTCTACTCACCTAAGCTACCAGACCACCTAGGCATCTACTTTTAAGGAGGCACACATTCTCAGTGCTTGTGCGTGTACCCCAGGCATGTGAGAGTGAGTGGTACCTTAAATTTTGCACTTAAGGTGGCTGGCTTACTTCGTCCTTGAACTGGGAAGGTGTATTTGCTTTGGGGACATACTTTTGAATCTTCAGTTTTTGCTTTTAAGCTCAGTGATTTGGGGCTGCTGATAACCTAGTTTCTTCATCTGTTGAAAAAAGTTAATGAAAAAGCCACTTCTCTCTATCTCTCTTTAACAATCTTTATTTGCCTGTATCTATTTCTGCTTGTATATATCCACCTACCCGTCTCTGCCTGGTTACACTGTAGAATGGCTTAAATAATAGAAAAACTGACAACTTGGATCAAATCAATTAATATCAGAGAGTTTCTGCTGCTCTGCAGGCTCCTTGTTCTCACTGAGCATCTGTCTTTGAGGTGAAGGAAGTCTGTGATGAACACAAAGGCAATTCTTCAGCTAAACCGAGCCCAGGTCCTGCCACATCTGAGAGCCATCATTAGGGAGCAAAAATTCTTTCATGCCTAACACTTTAAAAAATGGAAACTGCACACATTAGAGAATTTCTCCTTTTAATCTGAGAGGCTTTGGCACCAGGGGGCCTGGAGGGTCACTGCAGTAGAGAGAATCATTCCATCTTTATTTTATCCTTGAGGCAATTGGTGAATTGTTTCCTGGCCCCTGTACTTTGGGGTCTTCTCTATTTTTAAATGTTTGCCAAGGGATTTTTGGTAACTTTTCACTGTCACACAGTTAGGCCAAGGTGAGAGAAAAATACACTTAGGTCAGTGTGCCGGGCTGGGGTTGTCTTCATACGGGGAAGGGAGGAATGTCTGTTCTGTATCCCTGATATTTGGAGCCAGAATCAACTTCATGGGGCTGAGGATGAGGCAGATTTTCTCTGTGATCATGGTCCTGAGAGCTGAGTCACGGACAGAATGCACATGGTTCTGTCTCCTCAAACCGTTGTTTTATTTAGTTCACACAGTATTGATGAGCTGAATTTTACCTTTTCTTTGGACTCCACACTCATGGCACATCAATATTGGTCCCAGCCAGGCATGTGGTACACAACCATAATCCCAGCACTTAGGAGGCTGAGGCAGGAGGATTGATGCTACACAGTGAGTTGAAGGCCAGCCTGGACTACACAGTGAGTCCCTTCTCCCAATGCAAGGAAAGCCCCAGTGCAAGGAAAAAGTTAACAGTAGGCATGAGGTTATGCGGTGAGGATTATGGCTTATAAGCCTCATAGGTAGGCCTTTTTGGGGTGGCTGGATCTAGGTTGCATGATGCTGGGATGAAGGGTGCCCTACCTTGGGTATGGGTGACACTAATAAAAACGTGTGTAGTCTGGATGGAGCTACTTCTGTTGCTGTCATTGCTTGCTGATTTCTGTCTTTTGCCTGTCCTACTTTGCCATGGACTATTTTTCCTCCTTGATGCTCCTCTACCATCCACCCTGCCTTGGAGCCAGCTGACTATGGACTGAAACCTCTACAAACCATGAGCCAAAATAAACCTCTCCTCCTTTAACTTTGGGTGTTGGGTATTTTGTCTCAGCAATGAGAAAAGTGACTAAGACACTATGTTTTGGATCAGTGTTCCCCAAAAGCTGTGTGTTAAAGGCTTAGTCTCTAGCCTGTGGTGCTATTGGGAGGGGGTAGAACTTTGAGAGGTAGGGCTTGAGAGGGGAGGTTAGGTCCCAGGGGACATGCCCTTGAAAGAGATATTGCAACTCCAGCCCCTTCTGAGCCATGACCTGTGCAGCCAGTGGGTTCCTGAGATGGGACAATGGGAGATTAAGACAAAAACAAGACACATAGAAAAAGGCTGAGATTGGGTGCAACCTGACCTCTCTGATGGAGGTGACAACCCAGCATGGTCTGCACCTTTATTTATATACAATAAAAATGGAGGCAATGGGATAGAGAGTACAAGGTCTCAGTGTTTTTCTGAGAACACTGAAAGCAAAACATTCTCAGAGCTATCTGTGCTGTAGCTAACAGGGAGGAACACTAAGGCCAGACACCTGTTTATATGCCACTGAGTTAGAAGTCAACTTGTTTACATGGTCTGCTTCTGGCAGCCCATGTCTCCAGGACTAACTTTGCTGTAGTCCCAACAACTTATTCACATGGCTCACCTTTGGCAGTCCATGTTCTCAGGTCTGGCCTTACTCTAGCCCCAAGTATGTGGTCAATTGGCAGCTCATCCACTCCCCACACTTCCCTGCTGTCTTTGCTTTCTGGACACCATGAGGTGAACATCCTCCTACACCACGTGCCCCTGCCATGATGTACTGTTCCACCACAGGCCCAAACAACAGAGCCAATTAACCATTGACTGAAACCATGAGCTAAAGCAAACCTTTCCTCCTTATAAATTAATTCTTTCAGATATTTTGTACAGTGACAGAAAACCTACACATGTTGCTGTATCAGTCAGTGTTCACTAGAGGAACATATTTAATATGTATGTTAGTATATTTGTTAATAATAATATACCAATAATATATTTGTTAATACCTGGAACTCACTGGAGAGTACTATGTGAGTCCATATCAGGATGCTGAAATGTCTGTGCTGCAAGGCTGGAGAGTCTGAGCTGAAAGCCTGGAGACTGACATCCAAAGGTGGTGGTGGAGACGGCAGTTCCTTTAAAGAAGCAAAAGTGAGACTTACTTGTTCTTTCCCTTTTTATCCATCAAGGCTACAAGTCTATTGGTTGCTGCTGCTCACAAACAGGGTGGGTCTTCCTTCTTCAGTAAGTCCATCATCCACACCCAGAACTGTGCTAAACTAATCAGCGGGGTGTTTCTTAGGCACATTGATGCTACAACTACTTCTCACAATTGCTGTATTTAGAAAGGCCTGTTTAGATTTGAACCATGACTGGCATCTGGAAACTTGACTTCTCTGTTGTCCCTTCACAGGAACAAGACTCTCTGGCCCACTGAACTTAGTGTTCCTCACTGTCTCTCAGGGACCACTGAATATCTGCTTCCTTTTTAGGAGCCTGGAATTTCAATAGTTGTGTATAGTCGTTGTCCCTACATGAACAAACTCCCAATAAAACACTTGAACTTCAAGTAGATTTCTTGAACTTTTAAATGTGCATTTTCTTGGGCAGAAACATCACCTGAGTGTTGCTGAAGTTTTGCAGAGGAAGGCGGATGCTCAGTGTGACCATGAGGGATGGGCAGATTCTCGGGAACTTGTGTGTGGATTCTCTAGGTTCCACTTGATACATCCTTTCCCCTTGCTGGTACGGTACTAAACTACAGTTGTGGGACTGTGGCCTCTCAGTTCTGAGTCTTCCTAGTGAATCCTTGAGTGTCTCTTATTTTATGTATTTTTCTGTAGGCTTATTTCCTTTTATTGCCACACCTCACATTCTTTATATTTACTGCTCTTATGAGGCCACTATTTTGGGCCTACTATGTAGTTTTTCATTTGTATATGCTCCTGAAGAATGTACATTTTGTGTGTGTATACATGCTCATTTCTAAAATGCTAATATGTTAATTGTGGAATATAATTCTGAATCAATATTTTATTTATATTTTATTTTAAACAGAAAAAACAGTAAATGCAATGATACAGAATTTCAAAAAAAGATAATAGGAGATTAACAATGGTTAATACATTGCATATTGTTATCTTCAGAGTAGTTGCTCAGCTTGCAAGATATAGGCATGAAAAATTAATCAAATAATATAAGCACAAACATTTCTTTTCAATGAACTAAGAAATTAGTGGTATAACTATCTTACCTATTTTGTGTGTGTGTGTGTGTGTGTGTGTGTGTGTGTATACTATTTCCTTCCTTTTCCCCTTCTTCTTTTCTCTTTTCCACCATCCTAATTGTTCTTTTATTTTGATCAGTTTATTCCCATTTCACAATATCTATTGTACATTTTGGATCTTATTTACTCTTTCAGTTTCTGACACTAGGGAGACAATATGTTTACATATGTGAGCCTGACTTATTTCACTTATGAATAAAGTCTCAAGTGGCATCCATTTACTTATAAAAGCCTTGAGTTTATCCTTCTTTATGCCTGGGTAATACTCCACTGTATAAAAATACCATATCTTTTAAAATTTTATTATTTATTTATTTTGATACTGGGAATCGAACTCAGGACCTTTCGCTTACCAGGCAGGTGCTTGTGCTGCTGAGCTAAATCCCCAGCCTTTCCACATCTTTTTTTGTCCATTACTCAGTTGATAGACACTTGGGTTATTTCTAAGATTCAGCTATTATAAATTGTGCTGCTGTAAACTTGGGTGCACATATATCGCTGTGGTATGATGTTTTTAATTCTTCTGGGAAGACACCCAGAAGGGAAATAGCTGGGTTGAATGGGACCTCTAATCCTAGTCTTTTGAGTAATCTCTACACAGATTTCCACAGTGGTTTCAACAGTCTACACTCCCACCAACAGTGGAGAAGGGTTTCTTTTCCCCACAGCCCCACCAACATTTGTTATTGGTTGATTTCTTGATGACAGCCATTCCTTCTGGGGTGAAATGGAATCTCAGTGTTGTTTTAATTTGCATTTCTTGGATGACCAATAATGCTGAACATTTTTTCATATATTTATTTGCCATTTGTATTTCTTCATCTGAGAAGTGCAAATTCATTTCACATGCCCATTTTTGGATTGGGTCTTTGAATCTAGGGAGCCTGATTTTTTTCAAATTTTTTACATGTTCTAGATAGAAGTCCTTTGTCTGAGGGACAGTTGGCTAAAATTTTTTCCCAGTTTGTGGGTTGTTCTTTCACTCTGTTATTGATTTCTTTTGATGTACAAAAGCTTTTTAATGAGATGAGATCCCAGTTGCTGATTTTTTGAAGTACTTCCTGTGCAGTTTGGATTTTGTTCATGAAGTTTCTGCCTACCCCTATGTCTTCAAGATTTCTACCTACTTTCTCTTCCAGTAGATTTAGTGTTTCTGTTTTAATATTTAGATCATTGATCCATTTTGACTTTAGTTTAGCGCGTGGTGATAGACATGGGTCTAGGTTTAGTCTTCAGATGTGGAAAGCCAGTTTTCCCAGCACCATTTGTTAAAGAGGCTAGTTTTCTTCCTGTGAATGTGTTTTGCCCCTTTATCAAAGATAAGGTGGCTGAGTGTATTTGTGGTTGTGTCTGCATCTTGTAATCTGTTCCACTGATCCTCAGGTTTGTTTTTGTTTTTGCCAGTACTATGCTGATTTTATCACATTAGCTTTGTAGTATAAATTCAAGTCAAGGATTGTGATGCCTCTTGCCTTTCCTTTGTTGAACAGGATTGCTTTTGCTATTCTGTGTCTCTTCTGTTTCCAGATGAATTTTAGGAATGTTTTCCCTAGTTCTGTGAGGTATGCTAATGGTATTTTGATTGCAATTGCATTGAATCTGTTTCACAGTTTTGGGAGTATGGCCACTTTCACAATACTGGTTCTTCCTATCACGAGCAAGGGGCATCTTTCTACTTTCTGATATACTCTTCAATCTCCTTTTTAAGAATACTGTAATTTTCAATATATAGATCTTTTACTTCTTTTCTTAGATTGACTCCTAAATATTTCATTATTTTTGGATGATATTGTGAAGGATGTTGTTTCCATAATTCTCTCACAGTCAGTTTGTTGTTTGTGTACAGGAATGCTATTGATTTTTGAGTGCTCACATTGTGTCTCACTATGCTACTGAATTTGATTATTAAATCTAGAAGTCTTCTGGTGGGGTTTTGGGGGTCTTCTATGTAGAGTGTCATGTAATTTGCAAATAATGATATTTTAACTTTTATCTTTTGCTATCCTTATTACTTTTATTTCTCTTTCTTGTCTAATTGCTCTGGCTAATATTTCTAGAGCTATGTTGAATAGGGGTGCTGACAGTGGGCATCCTTGTCTTGTTCCAGATTTTAGATTGAAAGCTTTTGATTTTGTCCATTTAATATGATGTTGGCTGTTGGTTTGTCAGAGATAGCTTTTATCAGATTGAGGTAAAGGAAATCTCTTCCAATTTTCTGCAGCAATTTTTATCATGAATCAGTTTTGGACTTTATCAAAAAGTTTTTCTGCATCTACTGAGATGATCATGTTGTTTTTGTCTTTGACTCTGTTGATGTAGTGTATTATGTTTATTGATTTGTGTATGTTGAACCATCCTTGCATTCCTGGGAGGAATCCTACTTGGTCACAGCATATAATCTTTTTGATAATTTACTGCATTACCTTTGTTAGTATTTTATTGAGGATTTTTGCATCTATGTGTATGAAGGAGATTTGTCTGTAGTTTTCTTTTTTGGTTGGGTCTTTTTCTGGTTTTGGTATCAGGGTAATACTTGCTTCCAGGAATGAATTAGGGAAAATTACTTCCCTTTCAATATTATTAAAGAATTTGAGGTGTATTGGTGTTAAATCTTCTCTAAATTTCTTGTAGAACTCAGTTATGGATCCATCAGGACCTTAGCTTTTTTATGTTGGTAAGTTTTTAATTACATTTTTGATTTCATTAACTGATATTAAGATATTAGGTCAGAATTTTTACATCTTCCTGATTGAGCTTTGGTAATTCATATGTTTCTAGGAATCTGTCCATTTCTTCTGTGTTTTCCATCCTATAAGAGTAAGAATTTTCACAGTAGGTGTTGATGATCTTCTGAATTTCCACAGGATCTGTAGTGATTTCACCCTTTTCATTCCTCATTACGCGAATTTGAATTTTTGAATTTTTTCTTTCCTTTTTAATAAGGTTGGCTAGTGGTTTATTTATTCTTTCAAATAACAAGCTCTTCCATTCATTAATTCTTTGTATTTTTTTCTTAGTCTCCATTGCATTAATTTCTGCTCTGATCTTCATAATTTCTTCCTTTCTTTGGGCATTGGGTTTGACTTGCTCTTCTTTTTCTAGAAGCTTGAGGTGTTGAATTAGGTTGTGCTTGTTCTGTTTTCCTGATGTGAGAATTCACTGCTATACATTTACCTCTTAGGACTGCTTTCATTGCCTTCCACAGGTTCTAGTAGGTTATATCTCAATTTTGTTTTATTGTAGATGTTGTTTAATTTCTTCTTTAATTTCATTTGTGACCTGTTGGTTGTTCAGGAGGGTGTTATTTAATTTCCATGTGTTTATGGAGTTTTCATGGTTTGTTTTGCCATTAATTTCCAATTTATTTGCATTATGGTCAGATAATATGCATGGGATAATTTCAGTTCCTTTGAATTTAGTTAAGCATGTTCTATGGGGTGGTACATGTTGTACTTTAGAGAACATTCCATGCGCAGGTGAGAAGAATGTGTATTCTGATGTTATTGGGTGGACCACTCTGTAAACATCTACTAAGTCCATTTATTCTCAGGTTTGATTCAGTTTTTTACTTCTTTGCTGATTTTTTTTGTCTAGTTAATCTATCTCTTTGCTTCATTGGGGTATTAAGGGCTCCCATTGTAAATGTGTTATTGTTTATTTGATTTTTCATGTCTATTAATATCTGTCTTAGTTGGGTGCTGCTCTATTTGGTGTATATATATTTATGATCGTTATGTCATCCTGTTCAAGATTTCCCCTCACAACTATGTAGTGACCTCCTCTATCTATTTTGATCATTTTTGGTTTGAAGTTCACATTGTCTGCAAATAGAATAGCTATCCTAACTTTTCTCTGGTTTCCCATTGCATGGAATATTGTTTTCCATGCTTTGACTCTTAGTCTCTGCATTTTCTTTTGAGTTAAATGTGTTTATTGTACACAGCATATTATTGGATCTTGTTTCTTGATCTATCTGCCAATATTTCTTTTGACTGGTGAATTGAGACCATTTACATTGATGGTTATAACTAGTATGTATTGCTTTATCTTTGTCATGTTATTTTCCTTCTATGGGTTCCCTGCTTTTCCACTCTGTTTAATTGCTTGCCCTAGTCTGTGGTTTCTTCCTATTGTTGTTCTTAGAATTGTGGTCATTTTTATCTCTATCTAGTATATCTCTCAATACTCCTTGTCAGATTGGTTTGGTGGGCATGAATTTCTTTTTTGTTCTTTGTCATGGAAGTATCTTATTTCTCCATTAAGTTTGAAAGATGGTTTTGCAGGCTACACCAATCTGGGTTGGAAGTTGTGCTCTTTCAGGACTCGAAATACTTCACTCCAAGCTCTTCTTGACTTGAGGGTTTGTGTTGAGAAGTCTATGATTCTGGTAGTCTTTCCTTTACAGGTTATCTGTTTCTTTTCTTTTGTTCATGTCTTGAATTTCTGGGATCTTGATTATTATATGTCTGGGTGTAGATTTATTTTGGTTATGGCTATTTGGAGTTCTATATGCTTCACTTAAGCATATGTCAGATTCTTTTCCCATGCTTGGGAAATTTTCTCCTTTTACTTGTGCTAGATTTTTTACTTGTGCTAAATTTTCTACTTTTACTTGTGTTTCTACTTGACCTTGTGCTACTGAGCTATATCTCCACCCCCATTACTTCTTACTTCTTACAACATTCTATAACAACACTGAGAAGCACTGGGGTATAACCTCACCACAGGCCAACACCAAAGGACTGGGTACTAAGCAGATACCAACATGCCACTCTTAATTAATTGGGAAGCTAGGATCTTGTAAGAGACACAAACCAAGAATCTCCTATAAAAAGAAGACATCCCTAAAGAACAGACTTTTACTAGAGAGGCCTTGATATTAGTGATACGTAGTCAAGCATAGTTTAGAACCTGACAAACTGTGACAACTATTAATTTTGTACCTTAGGCCATAGAAGCAAAATCTATAGTTATATAACAGAACTGATTGTAAATCAGGGGCTTGTATGTAAACAATTTCCCCTAGGTAGAGTGGTTTTACCTTGGTTGGGGATATTTAATAAGAATGATGGATAAAACAAAGATAAGTGGAAAGGAAGTAAAAGCAAAGTTGAGGGATAAGGGGTGATCATACAAACTATGGTGAGTTAGAGAAAAGTATAGAAAAGAAAGAATAAAGGAATAATCAAGGGATTATCTGAACTTGATCTCTGTGCTTGGAGAACGGGATTAGTTTTCTGTTGCCGGAGTTCTCTCCAGCTATTTAGAAAACAGAAGAAAAAAAGAAAAAAGTCAAGAAAAAAGAAAAGAAAAAATGAAAAGGAAAGAAAGATAAAACAAAAATAAAACAAGATAAAATAGAATTAAATTAAATTTTAAAAAGAGGGTGGCCACACCCACCTGCTTCTATTCAGTGTGTCTTTGTCCCTAAACCTAGTGCTGATTCACCAAACTTACCACCTGTTGGCTCATATTTTGGACTATTCCATCCCATTAATCTTGCCTCTCCAATGTTTGCACCCTAGTCAGGGTCCTACTGTGTGGCTGACATTCCTCCAGGTTTTCCAGTGCCACTGATGTAGGGCAATGGGCCAGTCACCTGAATTTCTCTAATGGGGGCTATTGCTGAGTTCTGGATTCTTTCTGGGGTTGTTGCCAAATTCTGCAATGTAGAGGGAGGAGCCAATCACCTGGATTCCTCTGGTGGGCCAGTTGCAAAGTCCTTTATTTATACTTTAAATTTATTTTATATATCATAAATATAAGCATCAGTTTATTTTATTTTGTATTCGTCACACATTGAGTTGACTCTAAATTTTTTTAAATTACACTTATAAATTCATGTAATGAGTACAACCACAGTGAGGATCCTGAGCAGTTTCATCATCCCCAAAAATCTTTCCTGTTACTTCTTCTTTCTTCTTCTTCTTCTTTTTTTTTTTTTTTTTGGTAATGTGAACAAACTCAGGACCTCAAGCTTACCAGGCAGACCTTGTGCTACTGAGCTATATCTCCAGCCCCATTACTTCTTACAGTCATATGCTCTCTATCCACAGTCCGTGGTAACCACTGATCTATCTCTATCAGTATAATTTTGTCTTTTCAACAAAACTGTGTTGTGGACTGAATGCTTGCCTCCCCTCAATGTTCATATGTTGAAATATAATCCCCCACATGATGCCATTTGGAGGTGAGGTTTTAAGGAGGAGATCTCATGATGTGATTAGTGCTTTCACAAAAGCAGTCCCGGAGCACTCTCTCATGCTCTCTTGCTATGGAGAAAATAAGAAGTTGGCAGTCTACAGCATGGAAGAGCACCCTCACCAGATCCTGAGCATGCTGGCATCCTGATCTTAGACTTCTAAGCCCCCCAAACTCTGAGGAATACATTGCTGTTGTTTGTAAGACATACAGTTTGTGGTATTTTATTATAGTAGCCTGGATGGATGAAGACAGTAACCTTTTGAGACTGACTTCTTTCACTCAGGATAATGCTTTTCAGGATCAGTTATGTTGACCTATGAGTGTGGTTTTTTTTATTTTTATTACTGAACAGTATTCCTTGGTACGGCTGTTTATTTGTCCATTCCCTTATTGCAGTTCATTTGGATTATCTCCAGTTTTTGGCAATTATGAATAGAGTTGCTGTAAACATTTGTATATCTGTGTACAAGTTTTTATGTGACTATAGTTTTCATTTCTTTAGGATACTCAGAAGCGGGATTTTGTTTCATATTATAAGTGTGTGTTTAACTTTTAAAGAAACTGCCAAACTGTTTCCCCAAGTGGCTGTTTCATTCTGCATTCTCACTGGCCACATGTAACAATCCTGACTGCTCTGCTTAGCACTGTCAGTGCTTAGCACTGTCAGATGAATCTTTTGAAAGTGCCCCCCTCTGATGTCTTACTTTTAGTAAAGGTATAATGTTTTAAAAACCCATAAAGACAAAAGCTGCATGATCTCACCCAGTGGAATCTGAAAAAGTTGATCTCATAAAGGTTGGAAATACAATGGTGGTTACCAGACTGGGGAGACCAGAAGAGAGGAAGGGATGGTCAATGGGTACTAAGGTATAGTTAAATAGAAGTATGTTTTGGCATTCTATTGCACAGTAGGGTGAATATAAAGAACAAAAATATATCATATATTTTATAAAAGCTGGAAAAAAGGATTTTGAATGTTTTCACCACAAAAATCATAAATGTTTAAGGAGATAGATAAGCTTTTGTAATACATACAATGTATCAAGACATTCTGTGATACTCCATAAATACATATAATTTTTGTGTATTAGGAAAGGAAAAACAATGAAAATCTTAGATGTATAGCTTCATTTTTCAAATGTATGTATAGACACTGTAATCTCCACCTAGATTACCATATAGAATATTACTACCACTCTTGGAACTCTTCCTTGTGAGCTTTTAAAGTATACATTCTTCAAAGGGAAACACTGTAATCATTGTTTAGTTTTGCATGATTTTGAAGTTTGTTAAAGAAATTATGCAGTTGTGTTTTAACTTTGGCTTCTTTTCCTCAGCATTATATATTGCATAATTATAATTTGTTCATTTTTATTGTCACATAGAATTCCATTGTATGAGTATACATAAGTTTATGAGTAACTGGATGTTACCAGTTGGAGGTTATTATGAATTAAACTTTAACATGTCTTTGGGTGGATACAAGTACTCATTCGTCTTGGATATAGTTCCAGAAATGGAATTGCTGGGCCATAGTATTTGTATTTAGCTTTGGTAAATACTGTAAAACAATTTTCCAAAGTACATATACCAATTTATTCTTCCAATGTACATACCTTTTAAAAAGATTGATGTATGTGGAGTGGTACAAATGACTTGCTACTTTTACTCCCCCTTCTTCCTCTTCTTGTAGTTGTAAGGTCCATGTCCATTGCTATTTTTACATCTAAAATAACACTTCTAGTGCTTCATGGTATTTGCTCATCCACTTTTACCAAGCCCAACGAGGACTCCTTTGTTGTTTCCAACTCCCTGACACCACATGTGACCTTGCAGTGATTATCTGTGCTCGTGCCCTTTAAGGAGCTTTGTAAGAATTCCTTATAGAACTGCTAGTCATCAGTTTTGTGCATTTTACTTTTACTGAAATAGAAGTAGGTTGCTCTGGACACACCAGGGTACATTCTCATCAACTGTGCACAAGGATTCCTATGTCCCTATGTCCTTGTTATATGTTGCCTGCATATTGGGTAGGAAAATCTCATTAATATTTTTGTCTGCATATACATATGTTTTAGTATCTCTATATGTGTTTAATGTTTGTGTAAGTGAGGTGAATTCCTTAAAAGTAGTGTTTATAACCTTGGCACTGTTGACATTTGAAGCAGATAATTTGTCACGGGGGAGCCTGTTCTGTGCATTGCATGATACTGAACAGAGTTGCTGGGCTGTATCTATCAGACACAAGTAGCACTCCTATCTTCAATTGTAATAATCAGAAAGCTCTCTAGATATCATCAAATGTCCCTTCAGGGATGAATATTATCCCTAGTTGAGAATCAGTGCTGTACAGACCAGGTGAAGTAGACAGTAATTAAGAACAAAGTGTCTTTCAATATAGGCCATGGAATTTAGCATTTAGGGATAGTAGAGCTAGAGAAGGGTGAAATTTGGGTTACTCTTCCTGACCTAACTAGCTCCCAGTGGCATTAAGATCTGGAGTTGGAGTGGCCCACATTTTAGTTATCTCCTCAATTGCCAGGCAGAGGGAGATTCCACTTATGGTCAAGGTAGACTAGAAAGCTGTGACTGAGAAGTAGAGCCCCTCATCAGATCTGGGAATGTGCTATGGCTTGTGTTAAAATGTCCCCTAAAGCCTCATGTGGTCATAGGTAGGGCTTTTTTTGAGGTGGCTGAATGGATTGATTCATGGTGGAATGCTAGGATCAAGGGCACTAGGATTAAGGTTATGAGTGCTACTTGCCCTGAGTATCCTGGATAAGATATAAGGGATAGAAAGACCTATTCTCATCCCTTGTTGCTTTGCTACCTTTTGCTCACCACAAACTGTTTCTCTTCTGCAATGCCTGTCTGCCATGCCACCCTGCTTTGGAGCCAGCTGATTATGGACTGAAAGCTCTACAAACTCTTAACTAAATAAACCTTTCCCTCTTTAATGTTAGGTGTTAGGTATTTTGTCTCAGCAACCAGAAAAATTACTAACACAGGATGGATGCTGGCATCCAGAGCTGGGTTAACCAGGAGTGGATTGGGCAAACAGGGCAAGTAATGTCTTAGATTCTGAGAGGTTTGCTTTTGAGGATACTGCATGCACCCTAGGCTTCTTTCTTCTTCCCTGAAGACTGAAGGTTGTACCTGCTTCAGCACCTCAGAGTGTGATGTTCCTTTTTCCTCAAATGTTCTATTTTGTAGTCAAGGTAGCTGAGTTCTTCTCATTATTCAGGACTTGGCTTGATTATCACTTTGGGGTTCCTGTTGTTTACTGCCCTAACAGTGTTGAATTAATTATGAATTTTAAAGATAATGAAAAATTTCAGAGAGCTTAATAATTTGTTTAAAGTCATCAGCCATTAAAAGAGGTGAGATTCAAAGTCATGGTCACCATTATACTATAGTGGTCTTATCATATGTTATATTTAGCCTTTATGGTACAGTAAGAAGTATATACTTGGCTTTTGTCTTGAGTTCTAGGCACAGGTTTTATACAGTGTATTTTATTGTGTTTCTGGGGATTGAACTGAGGGTTTTATGCATAATTGGAAACTGCTATATCACTGAGCCACACCCTAAGCTACAGAGCTTCTAAAACTCTTGAAATTTCTTGAGTGATGGGGAGTAAGAACATATTTTGATATTCAGAAAAAGTGTCTCAACCACACCTGACTTTATCCAAGGAGATGAATTTTGATGGCCCTTACATAGCTTCAGGATGGAGACTGCTTGCAGAGTAACTGCAAGGTGGGTCTTTTAGCCCCATTCCTTACCTTCACTGTTATTCCACACTTTGAGGAGGACAGGATGGGGAGTTGATCGCCACTGACCTAACATGGGTTAATAATTTGATTAACCATGCCTATGTAATGGACTTATAAGTGATGAGCTTGATAAGCTTCTGAACTGTAAACACGTGGTACTGACAGGGTGATATGCTTGGAAAGAAAATAGAAGTTTTGTTCTTCTCTCATAATTTACCATATAGCTTCCATTTGGCTGATCTTCAGTTATATCTTTTGTAATAAACTATTAATAGTAAAGCATTTTCCTGAGTTGTGTGAGTATTCTAGCAAATTATACATCCTGAGCTAAGGTGTGAGAATCTCTGATTTACAGCCATCTAGTCAGAAAAAGAGGTGAGAACCTGGGATTTGTAGCTAACATTGCAAGGGTGGCCGCCTTGTAGATTGAGCTTTTCACTTGTGGGGTCTGACTCTAACTCCAGGTAGATAGTGACAGAGTTGAGTTGAATTGAAGGATACACAATTTGTGTTTATAGGAAATTAAATAGTTGTGTAGCATGAAAAATCCATATATTTGGTGAGTAAAAGTTCATAATCTTGGTCTGTGAAATGAGATGATAACTTACACCCAAATAAGAAAATATTCAGCATTGTATCTGCTAGTAGGTTGGACACTGAATTTCACAGGGGAAGAAGAAGACAAGGGCTCTGGCTTCATGGAGCCTGCAGTCTAGTGGGACTTCACGCGTGACCTGCAAGAAGACAATAGCGGTTGAATGTGGAGGTGCCTGAGGAGCAGCTGGCCAGGCTTCAGGAGTAGGTGATGATGGGGAGGACTGTTCCAAGAACAGATGCTGCATGTGACAAGAAGAACCTGGTGGCTTTGAGGAGCCAGCAGCAGCTCTAGATCTGGAGGGTGGAAGAAGAGCTGGTGGTCAAGGAGCCTAGGGATAGGAACTGGGGGTAAAGGAGATTTGAACTTTATCCCAAGAGAAGAAGCCTGCATCTGAGACTTAGGTGGGATTATGAAGACCCCTGGGGTTAGGACTTTCCTAGACAGATCTTACCTGGCTGGCTAACCCAAGTACCCAGTCTGTGCTTTGAGGTTATTTATTAGACAGTTGGCCAAACAGGGTCAGACATAGTAGCTGAATTAATTATCTAACCATTTGATTAACTGTCTAGTCAGTTAGGTAACTAACCAATTAATTAAACAATTAGGTATCATGTGCCTGATGTATGAAAGACACTGCTTAAGGTGACTGGGAAGGGGGCATGAGTGGAGAAGCAGAATTCTTGCTCTTATGGGACACACATACAGGTGGGGAGAAGAGGCAGAAAGTGAATAAAGAAATCGTGCTGTGGGATGTTAGGTAGTAGAGGCAGGAATGGGATAGCAAGTGATAGGAGGGGAGGGGATGTCTTGGTCTGTTTCCTGTTTTATTTTTTAAATGACAAATAGAGGTAATCTATGGAGAATAGAGGCATATGTAGAGGATGGTTCTGGAGACTGGGAAGTCCAAAAGCATGGAGCTGGCATCTGGTGAGGGCCCCTTTGCTGCGTCACATCATGAGGTCATCACATGAAAAGAGAGCAGACTGCTGCTCTCATTTCTACGCCAAGCATTCCGTGTTAACGAATTGCTCCTCTAGTCCAGGCATGGTGAATCCATTCTTTCTTAAATTTTATTTTAAAGATAAAAGCAATAAAAATGACACAAAATTTCAAAACAAGATGATAGGAAATTAACAATGGTTATTGTATTGCATATTGTTATCTTCAAAGTAGTTGCTCAGATTACCAGATATAGGCATGTAGGACTGATCAGAAAGTATAAGCACTAACCATTGCTTTCAATGAACTAATAAAAATTAGTACAATTGTTATCTTAGCTATCTTGTGTATATACATATGTATGTATTTCTTCCTTCTTTTCTCCTTTCCTCCATCCCCATTGTTTCCTTTTGAGCAGCTTCTTTCTCTTTTGCAATATTTACTGTGCCTTTTGGATCTTATTTACTCTTTCAGTTTCTTACACTTCGAGACAATACAATATTTAAACATGTAAGTCTGACTTATAATAAGTATGGCCTCCAGTTGCATCCATTTGCATCTATAAAATGGTCTCCAGCTGCATCTATAAAAGTCTCTAGGTTATCTTTCCTTATAGCTGAGTAATACTCCATTTTATAAAATAGTACATTTTTTATTATGTATTCTTTGGTTGATGGACATTTGGGTTGTTTCAGAGATTTAGCTATGACAAATTGTGCCACTATAGACATGGGAGCACATATATCAGTATGGTACAATGTTCTTACTTCTTCTGGGAAAATACTCAGAAGGGGAATAGCTGGGTCAAATTGGACTGCTAATCCTAGTTTTTTGAAGAATCTCCACACTGATTTCCACAGTGGCTGTACTAGTCTATTTGATAAAAACCCTACAGAAAATCGGAATAAATTGTCTTTACCTCAATCTGATCAAAGCCGTCTATGACAAACCAATAGCTGACATCATACTCAAAGAACAAAACTGGAAAGCTTTCATTCTAAAATCAAGGATGAGACAAGGATGTCCATTATCACCACTCCTATTCAATATAGTTCTGGAAACATTAGCCAGAGCAATTAGACAAGAGAGAGAAATAAAAGGAATAAGGATAGGAAAGGAAGAAGTGAAATTATCATTATTTGCAGAAGACATGATACTCTATGTAGAAGACCCCAAAAACCCCACCAAAAGGTTAATTCATTCTTGAGGGCTTCTCTCATGGCTGAGCCACCTCACCAAAGTCCCAGTTCTAAACACTTCTACAGCGGGGACAAACTTTCTAATGCATGGACTTTGGAGGATGCATTCAAACCATTGAAGAGGCCTACAAAATTAAATCAGTATGAAAGAAGTAACATTTGGGTGAAGTCCCAAAAGAAAGTTGGGGACTGAGTGGGTACAAAGGACCTTAAAGTGGAAACACCCTTGCCTTGTTTGACAAGCAGTCAGGAGGTGTGAGGAGCTGCTACGCAGGGAGAGCTGGGATGAGATGAGGAGGATGTGATCAGATAGAAAGGACCCCCAACTCTGCAACTAGCAGGTGAATATCCTGAAGTCCCCTGGAATTGTAACAGGTCGTCCAGGCCATGGGCCCGGAAGCTGGCACAGCTGGTCTGACTGGCTGGTGTTAATTACACGTCTCCAGCTCCACTTTCTCAGCCAAAGTGACTTCACTGAGATTAAGTCTTTGATTTGTCACCACGTTTGGGACCCATGTGCTTAAGGATATGGCTTGATTAAACTGTTGAATCTATAAATTGACCTTCTAGATGGGGGTTTCCTTTTAATCTTTCAATTAGGTTAAAAGTGCTAACTGTATCTGTAGATGAATGGACATTTCTGGGTGTCTGGGACTTTTGAGTGTGTAGGGAAGGCCCAAAGGGAACTTGGGTGCCTGGGCTAGTCCTAGGCTGTTCTGGGAACAGCCTTCTTCCCTGTGATATAGAAGAAGAAAACCATAAGCAAGAACTTGAATGGAAGAAGAGTAGTAATGTGAAGCCTAAATGTTCATGACACGATCATCTCATTGTTTTTTGCATAAGAAATAAAATAAAAAGGAGAAAATTTTGGGAAGAGAGACTTTCAAGTTGGCTGCTCAGTCTTTCAGAGAATATTTATTGAACAACCACCATGTGCCAGGCACTACTCTGGGTAATCAGAATGAGACAGCGTCTTAGTTGCTTTTCTTGTTGCTGGGACAAAATATCCACTGCTCACAAGTTAAAGGAGGAGCAGTTTATTTTAGCTCACAGTTTGTAGAGGCTTCAGTCCGTAGTCAGCTGACTCCAAAGCGTGGTGGCATGGCAGAGGGGCATTGCATAGGAGAAACAGTCCATGGCAAGGGAGGCAGGAGGCAGCCAGCAGGGAACACCCCCTCTCCCTTTGTATCCCATCCAGGCTACTGATGCCACTTACACACAGGATGGGTCTTCTGCCTTCCGTAAATCCATTCAGCCACATCCAGAACTGTACTAATCCAATCAGTGGACTCTTCCAGTTACCACACACCCTAGATCAAGGCACCTCCCCAAAGCCCCACCTGAGAGTGTATGAGGGTTTGCGGGGACAGCTATATACCAACCATTACAGGCAGTGAGTAAAAGTCCCTGACCTCTAAGAACCTAAAAGAAGGGGATGGTGAGAAAGGAGAAACGTTTAGAAAATAAGAAAAATGTATTTTAGATGGTAGGAAATGCTATGAAGAACAAAATAGGGCCAGGGCCAAGGGCATTTTGGCAGCAGTGAGTCTACTTTAAAATAGTGTGTGCACTATGAAGGAAATCATTGGGATAACTGATGAAGTATGAATAAGGTTATGGTTAGATAGTACAGTAGAATTAGTATAAATTTACTGACTTTATACAATAGTGATCTAAGAAAATGACTTTGTTCTTAGGGGATACATACAAAGTGTTTAGGGGTAAAGGAATATCATGACTACAACTCTCCCTCAAATGATTCAGGAAACAAAAACAAAAGTAAAATCAAATATATATGTATATAAGTATATATTAAAATATATACATGATAAAGTAATATTTTAATATTGACTATTTTGACAAAAGCAGATAAAAAGAGTGTCTGATGGGTAAACATCATATTGTCTCCTTGGTGTAGGAACATGAAAGACTAGATAAAACACAAAATGTACAATAGATGATAGGAAAGGGAAAGAAATTGCTCAAAGGAAGGAATGACTGGGATGAGGGAAAGAAGAAAAAAAGAAAGAAGGAACGCAAAATATAAATATATACATGAATAGCTGCAATAACTATTGCTGATGTCTGATGGTGTATTGAAATGAACAGCTAATGATTACAATTTTTTATGTTCTGATCGATTGTGCAGGCTTGCGTCTGGTGGTCTGAGCAACTGATTTGAAGGTAACAATATGCAATGGAATTACAATGGTGAACTCCTACCATCTTGTCTAGTGAAACTCTGTATTATCTCTACTGTTTAATAGAAGAATTATTTTCTTCTTCCCTATAATGGTTTGAGCAATCTTTCATTCTTACATCTGGTAATCTGAGCAATGTAGTTGAGGATAGCGATATGTAACAACCACTGTTGATTCGTATTATTTTGTCTTGAGACTCTGTATCACTTTGAATGTTCTTGCTTTGATTTGTTTATATTTGTGGTACTGGTATGCTGCTACTGTTCTATTTCTTTGTTTGTTTCTCATTTACTACTCCCTTTAAAATAAAAAAAATTTTTAAAAGTGTCTGAGAGTTCTTTATAGCAACTTTACAACTTTATTATTAATCTGAAATTATTTCAAATTTGAAATAAGTTTACAAAATAAGCAAATAAAGTGGCCAAGGGTGCATAGTTTCTCATGCTCACCCAGTGTTCAATACTATAGGTAGCTTTTCTGAACTGTGTGCAACCTTCTCTTCTTTCCAGTCTGCATCTTCTACCGAATACGCTCTTTCACAATTTTCTGCCTTTGTTTGCCTTTCCAGAAGTGAACTACCTTCCTCTTCTTTCTGGAAAAACGACTTATCCTTTAAAACCCTCGCTACGAAAATGTCTTTTTGTTATCTGCTCTCCTCTCCAAGGGGCAGGAAAATTCCCTCTTCCTCCGTACGGCACGGCGAGCACACTATTTTTACTTTGGTGTCAGTCGTCTACTCTTGTCTCCTGACTGTGACGTTAGGAATCTCACAGGCCTTGGCATTCATCTCCCAGCCTCAGTCCAGCTTTGAGCCTAGTGCGGAGCTAAATTCAAGTGCAGCAGAACACTGCTGACGTGAGCTGAAGGGTTTGCTGGAATGCAGGGGCTCGGGGGTGGGGGGCACAGTGGAGGCAGGGATCCTAATAGAACAAGCTAGCTCCAGCACTGTCAGCAGAAAGGTCTTTAGGGAGACAGACAGTGGTACAGCGGTAGTGGCAGCCAAGCTGTCTGGGGAATTATGCAGGGCAGGGAGACACATGTGCAGCATTTGCATCCTGGAGCTGGTGGTCATTGGGTGACAGAGTGCAGAACAGGGGCAGAAGGGCATTGTGGGTGTGATCATAGGTAGACTTGTGGCTTAGGCCAGTGTAGAAATAAACTGATAGCAGGATGTTGACCAGTTTCCCTTTGTCATTAATATTAAGACTCTTTTTGACCAGAACCTTGTCAAGTTTTCTCACGAGGGTAAACTGTGAAAAATCATACTCATTCAGGCCTGAGCAGAGGCTCACAGGCTATTAGTGCAAATCCCAGGCATGCTTATGCTCCTCACTACTTTGATGCCCTGGTTTTAAGGCTTTGGAGGAGCATGACCCTGAATGTTAGCCTTCCAGGTGGAATGTGGAGCACAGGCCTGTTCACCGATCTCTCTGGCTGCCCTGGGAACAGACTCTTTGTTATACAAGACACAATCTTCAGTCATTGTAGCTATCAGTATAGTTCAAACCAGTTCTTTCTCTAAAGGATGGAGACTCAGGCTCAAACAGACACAGGATTCACATGGAGTCTGTAGAAAAAAGATGACCAGGGAGAAGAAGAAAGGTGTGGACTGGAATAGCATGATGGTTAAATGAGAAGAAAGAGCCATGGAGCCAGACCACACTAGACTTGAGTCACAGCCCACTCACTCACCAGCTGTGAGGCCTCCAGCAGGCCACTTGTGTTCTTGAAGCCTCAATGTTCACATCTGTGAAATGAGGACAGTTATTATACCTGCACCGAAGGATCTTTGAGAGGATTAAATGAGCTAATGCATAAAGTGCTTAGGGGAGTGCATAAAGTGCTCAATAAATGTAGTTAATTTAATAAAAGCAATTTAAAAACATGCATAATACATCTCATTTTCTGGTTGATCTCTCTTGCTATTCTGTGAACTTCAGGGTAGGATGGTGTCTGAGTTACCTATGTCACCTTCTACCCCCTGTAAGGGCTGGTGCAGGCAAGGTGCTTGATTAATGTATTTCTTCAATTGAGACACAACCATCACCTTCATAGCCCAGTATTTTCTCCACAAAGTTCACCAAGTAAGTCTACCTGGCTCACCTGCTTTCAGGACACCTGCACATGGCACTTAACTATTTGTTAGCTGGCAGAAGAATGTGATAATATGAATGTGTCCTCAGAAATCATGGGCTGGAAATTTGACATGTGACGCAATGGCGTTGGGAAGCAGAGTCTTCAGTCCTGAGGGCTCTGCCCCTCTATTGGGCTAAGTTTGCTCTCACAGGAGTGGGCTAGTTCCTGACACAGCTGGTTGCTGTAAAAGTGAGTTTGGCCCTCTCTTGCTCTCTCCTTGTCTACCTTCTGCCATGGGATGATGCAGCAAGAAGGCCTTCAGCAGGTGCAGTCCCTTGGCCTTGAACTTCCCAGCCTCCAAAACTATAAGAAATAAACTTTTCTTCTTCATAACCTACCCACGTTCATGTTTTCTGTTACAGCTAAACAAATTGCACTAGGTCAAGAACTGCATGGCAAGATCTCTGAGCGGTGTCTGCAGCCACACCACATGTGCACTCCAGAGACCAGGCAGGACTGCAGGGCACGTGGGTGAATAGTTCACCGCTTCCGGTGAATGTGTAGCATTGTATTCTTTATGATTTGTGCATGTCTGCATGGAAACACTGTGGAAGGCTCTGTACCCAGTGTCTCCTGAAGTTCCCTGGGGGCAGGGATCTTGCTTTGCACCATGTACTTCTCTGTTGCTTGACATTTTATTTATTTATTTATTTTTATTTATTTATTTATTTATTTATTTATTTATTTATTTATTTTTTCCGGTACTGGGAATTGAACTCACGACCTTGCGCTGCCAGGCAGGCGCTGTGCCGCTGAGCTAAATCCCCAGCCCCTGCTTGACATTTTACAATGATCATGTATTACTTTGGTAATTAAAACATGATGTGAAACAAAGAACTAAAATATTGAAAAAGATCTAGAAGAAGAGAAAAATGGAAAAGAAAAAATGAGCAGATTTCTGGAAAGAAAAGTGTCAGGCACAGGTTGGAGGGAGTAATTCTCGGTCATGTATTTTGCCGCTCCCAGTTCTAAAATGTTACCCATCTGCCCTGCAGGGGGCACTGTTTTTTTCTTGATACATGTTTAAATGGTTTCACTGGAGGGAAGGGGTGAAATGGACACATTTACACACTTTGAGAGCATGTTTTATTGGGCATAAGGCTAATGAGTAGAAAGATATTGCAGGTAGATGGGTTGAAGTCAGAGTGCCAGCTCCCTTATTTGTTAATTGGACAAGTTATTTCTCCTGTTAAGCCTCAGTAATCTCATCTGTAAAAGGGACTAATAAATGCCTACTTCCTAGTATGGCTTACAGGATTAAGTGAGATAGTGCTTCCATTCAGTCTTGTTCTTGACACACAGTAAAACCCCTCAGATATTGATCACTACGACAGTAATAATGGCATTTAATTGGTATGGATAATCAACCAGCTCCTAGTTTATACCTCTGTTTCTCCTGCCCGGCCAAAGACATATCCTAAGAAATTGTTCTCAAATTTCCAAATGGCCTGGTGTAAGCAACAGTGCTGTTTTTAAAATGAGATTTTTCTTTAGGCTCCAACCTGATAATCCTGTGTAGTGCATTTTGTCATAACAGGCTCTTGGTGAATTTATGGTAGGTTTTATTGATCAGTTTTCTCTGAGCATTCATAAATTTGCTATTTCAAAATTGTTTACCAATTTCCTAAGATAACAAGTCCAAGTGATCTATTGTACAATGTGATGACCATGGTTCATAATAATGTGCTGGGTTCATCAGAATCACTAAGAGAGTACCTTTTAAATATTCTTGCCTTGAAGGATGAGAGCTATGTGAAGCTAAGCATGGTAATTAGCACAGTTTAACCTTTGTATGATGTATGCACATTTCAAAATATCATGTTGTATGTGGCAAATATGTGCCAGATTTTTCATTTGAAAAATTATTTAAAACATTTCTTCAGAAATCAGTGCCTGTCCTGTTGTTCTTGGATATCAACTTCCAACTGCTTCCCAGTTCCTTTGTGAATACAGGGAGCCCAGTGTCTACCTGGTTTCCTAGTTTCTCTCAAAGATGTCCTGGTGCAGGTCTTTGGTGCCACCTCGGTGGATGTAAGGATGAAGTCCAAGGCTGTAGTCATTTGTCCTGGAAAAGCGAAACTCATATAAACCGTGTTCTCTTGCTAGCTCCTCTTTCGGCTCAGGTTTCAAATTCCTCTCAATGCTGTATGTTTCTTAAAATTTTGCTGTTTTTGTTTATTTATTGCATGAGGAGATGAGCACACATAAATTTACAATTTTCACTCTTCCCTGAGGACACAGCTGTTTTGGTGCTGAGCACCCTGCTTCCTCTTCTCCCACTACCTGCTTTTGTTCTGGGACAGTGTGCTTCAATGGCATTGATTTCTCCCTGGACCAACCACTGCACTGCTTATTCATGTCTTTGAGCAGTGAGAGCATTGCATGTTCCCATCTAGCTCAGTAACCCAACTGTGTGCGTTTAGATGCTGTGACATCTGTTGGAAGAAGAGGCAGAGGTTCTTTTCTTGTAGAACTATTTATAAATATAGTGAATGTGGGATTTCAGGAGCCTATCTGGGGCTTCATGTTAACAAGGCTCTGATATCAGGTACCTTGGCTGAGCCAAGAGAGGAAGTAAGACAAGATGTGAGGGAACCACAAAACCAAGCTATTTTCTGTGTCAGTCTTGCTCCTGAAATTTTCTTTTATTTAGGCCAATAAATCCCTCCTTTTGCTTAATTCAGTTTGAGTTGAGGTTTTCGTTAATTGCAATAAAGAGTCCTAACCAATAGACCTAAAACAACAAAATCCTCTGGATAATGTTTTAAGATTTAACTTTTAAGCAGTCTTTAGCTTTTTATTTTTGGCAAATTATTCTAGGATTTATGCCTTCCTGATCACATCCTGGACATTTCCTGGCACACTTTGGTGTTCTTGATCATGAGTCCCTTATATGTGTTTAAGGTTCTAAGCAAAACCTGAGCCTGAACGCAGGATTGTTTTCATTTGAAAATGTTGGGGTCTTTCTTTTTAATGCTAAAAGTGTTTCATATCACCACATACCTAAATTTAAAAAAGATAGAAAAACATTACCTAGTAGTCTGTTCCTCAAACCAAAGCTGGTTAATCTTTGCCCGTGGTTCTTCCCCAATCTTTCTTGTCCCTACATAGATCATTGGATTACAGTCTATACAGAATTTGGCATATTGCTTTAAATGATTTTTAGAGTTAATATGTGCATATGTCATCAAATTAAAAAGATACCACACATTCTTCTGCACTATACATTTTTCACTTAATGCTTAATATTGAAAATGGCTCTGTATGAGTACAGAAAGTCATCTCATTCTGCCATTACATGGACATAATTTACGCATAATAGATAATGTAAGCAAGCCCCTAATGCCAGATACTATAACCAGCACTACACGTCTTTGTGTATGAAACCTTTGCGATAGTCCCATAGGATGGACTCTGAAAAGAAAGACTATGGGTAAAGGACAGGAATGCTTTCTAAGGCCATTGTTATAGGTGTGAAATTATCTTTCCAAAGGACTTTCGCTCTTGCTACTCCTGCTAGGAGCAAATAATAAGACTGTTTGTTTATACATGGTCAACACTAAGATCAGTGTTACATAGTGAATGCTTAATATGTTAGATAATACAACTAACGCAATTACAAAAAACTAATTACAAAAACTCAATTATTATTGAGTTTTTCTTTTACTCTCCTCACTCTTTTCTACCTCATTAGTATCACTTGAAAACATACTGCCAGTATTTCACTCATGCAAACCTCTCTCCCAAGCCTGGGGACTGTGATGCTGAAACATAATATTTTCTCTAATTTTTGGGAAGCACTCCTTTCCCTTCTCATGGAATAATATGGGACATAATTCTGAAAAATAAAAAAGGAAATAGCAATATCACCTTTAAGTTGAAATCTAATATGTAACTTTCTCCCATATTTTTTGTTGCTTCTCATTTTTTAAATTAAAGACTTAATTAAAATGCATATTCTTAGCTTAGACCCTGGCACATAGTATCTCCTTATATTTTGAATAAATGAATGATTGATTATTGTGTTCTTTGACTAATGCCCCGAGTGGTCAACTCTAAGCTCTGTGAAGAATTTGACCATCTTCTTTTTATTTCTTGTCACCAAAAGTGTAGTATATGTGTAATGGAAAGCTGTTAATCAAGTGATATATATCCAAGTAGAGTCATTGTCGCTTAACAATGAAATGGTGTTCTGAGAAACATGTTCTTAGGTGACATTTCATCATTGTCTGAACATCAGAGTGTGCTTACACAAACCTTAATGGTATGGCCCATTACACACCTGTTCCAGATGTCTAGCTTGTGGCCTCTACAACCATGATGAACAAGTAACACAGATTAAATCAAGCACAAAGGAAAATGACGCAATGAGATGTAGTAAATTTGAGACATATGAGGTTGCTGTTGGTGTAACACGGCATATTGTTTTGCAATAAACTTTTTAATAAGTAGAAGGAATATACTATAAAATGATAAACAGACATTATAGTAAGTACATAAATTAGTTAGCATAGTTTTTATTACTATTACTGAGTACTATGTAGTGTACATAGCTGTATGTGCTACATCTTTATATTATTGGTATTGTAGCAGGTTTGTTTACATTAACATCACCATAAACATGTGAGAAATGCATTGTGATGACATTATGATGGCTATAGTGTTACACAGTGATAGTTTTTCAGTTTTAGTGTAATTTGATGGGACCATTGTCATTTGTGAAGTCTGCTGTTGAAACATGCAGTACATGACTGTATGTAGATCACTACTAGCCTAGTTATAAAATGATTCTTATTTTCCAACTCAAAGTGCCCCAGACTTGGTTGTCTCTTCAGCATCCTCATGTAAGTTTCCTTCAAAAATTGCCAGTGAGTCCCCAGGTACCACCTGAGATTCACTTTACTGGAAACTCGGATAGTTTCAGACTCTGTATCTTAAGTGCCCCCATCCCTATGCCTCTGATGTAGCCATCCTTATAGAAGATCACGGCCCAGAGCTTAAGGACCACTGGTTTTCCTATCCTACCTGTTCCAGTATCCCATTATACTTTTTAATTCTGAAGTGCCCTCCTGGCTGCTCTGTGGATGATCTTATCTGTGAGTGTACACTATTTCATGCTGATAAGCCACCCTGACTCTGCAGCAGCTAGCCTGGGCTTTAATCCTATTAATAAACCTGTCCCCTGGCCTCCAAGGATGTGCCCTTTATCTTGCCTGCTAAGGCTGCAGCGAACAGCTTTTGCTAGCATCTCACCACAATTCAGTTTTATTACAAAATTCTGCTCTTTTCGAGAAATAGACTTGATACTTGTGATTTCAATCACCAGGCTCTTGACAACCAAATGGCTCATCCAGTGTTTTTATGGGGCTCTAGTGATTGCGCCATGTTGTGGAAGTAGCAGGCCAAAAAGGAATTAGCAGTGGCCTTTCCTTTTTATGTATCAGCTCTGTACCAGGCATTTAATTTTTACATCAACGAGTGTGTAATGTTATTCGGCTTTTTGAATGAAGAATCTGAGGTCAAAGAGATTAGGAAATGCCCCAAGGCCAATTAGTAAAATGTTGAATGTCAGGATTTAAACTGGTGTGTAAAATTGCAAAGTCTCGTTTGGGAACCAGGGGAGATCATGAGATGTGGAAGCGTTTGGATTTTGTGTCCTAGGACACTGAAGAGCATCAGACTTAGGTCATGGGGTCCTAGGATCCAGGCAGTGGAAGTCCGGAGCACGGGCTGACCAGCAGCTATCTCTTGATAGTGTGAAGAAATAAGATACAGCACTGGTAGGCAGGAACTAGAATCTAAGAATGTCCCAGAGTGTTAAGTTCAAAGGGGCTGAGCAGGACGTAGACTCGGGGCTGACATAGTGACATATGGGAATGGACTGGGCTAAAAGAGACTAGGTACATGAGCTGGAGTACGGGGTTCCTTAGCCTATCTAGCCAGGGTGGATATTTATAAAATTGCACTTGAGACTTTACCCATGGGAAGGAAGGAGCAGGGAAGGACACTGTCACCAGCTAAATTTGCAATTTAATTTGATCCTTCAGCTAACATATTGAGTTCTTCTGAGGTGCCAAAGTTGCTGGGGTGCTGAAAAGCCAAAGCAGAAAAGGTCCCTGTTATTTTGGAGGAAACATAGCCCTATATTAATAATCATTATAATAATCGCAACCAGCAGTCATTGAGCACTTAAGTGCTAGGCGCTGTTTTAATTACTTTACTTATATTAATACATTCAATCTTAACAACCACTCTATGAGGCAAGTGCTATTATTATTTCTCTTTACAATCAAGGAAGCTTTTGTTCGTAAAAGTTGTGCTGGTGCATGCCCATGGTGTCGTGGCTCGGAGTGGTTCTGCTGGGCTGGGGCTAGTGGCTATTGGCTTCCATAGTCCATAATCAGATCCCCTGGGCTCTGTGCCTCCCATGTGGCCACTCGCCACTTTTCCTCCACTTCTTTCAATAGCTTTTGATAACTTCCAGTTTCATTTACTATGTTTTGTGCTCTTAATTGTTCTCCCTGGCATTTCTTAAACACTCTGCTTTTCAAACGTGGAGCTCTTAATTGGTCTCACCGGTACAAAGGCAGGCACCTGCATTTTCCAGAATGTCATCTGTATGCAAATTATCAAATAACCACATAATTATTCCAACTTGTGGAATTGAGGGCTTTGAAGAGATTTGCTCTTGGCTTGATCGATGAGTGCCCCCTGCCCCTGTGACCTGAGACACTGATTTGGCATGTGTTGAATGGCCCCATTTAATATGACATATTTTTTTTTCCTTCCAAGTGCCTAACACAGTGTGGGCAGACAGGGTTATAAGGCAGGGTACTTGCCTTAGGGGAGCCTACAGTCTAACTGTGGAGACAAGGCATGGCCAGGAAGAGCTACGAAGGAATTATTGTGTTGATAATTAAGTACTGCATTAGGCAGTAGGAATCACCAGATGCTGCTTGGGGTCAGCAAAGAGAAACAGCAGCATGGATTTCTTGAAGGAAGGAAATAAGATATGTTTTGAAAGATCTGGGTAGGTAGAAGTAAAAAGAAAGGTCATCCTAGGCAGGAGCCCAGCGAGGGTAAAGACATGGTGGTCAGAAGGGCTTCAGCTCTACAGTCATGAAGAATATTAGACTCCTGGAGCATAGGAATGTAGTGGTGTTTCAGATGTCCCGTCCACACCACTCCAACACCACCACCAGCTAATGCCAGGTGCTTGATACATGCAAAGTGCATTCCAAGCTCTCCATTTTGATCTGCAGGACCCTCTTAAAAGTATGTGTTGTCTTCATTGTACTTTATAGAAACTGAGACCCAGAAAGCTGATGTTATTTGCTGCAAGAATCCAGTGAAATCCAGCCTAAACCTCCAGGCTCTGGACACCAATGTTATTGTCCTAATACTCCCAATTAGTCTTTACCTTGCTCAGATAAGGAAAAGGCTCAGAAAGGTGAAAAACACCTGTGCCCGGTGTAGACAACAGAACCCACTCACACTGGTTGAAACAGAAAGGAATGTACTAAATGCTGTGAAAGTGCGCACAAGCTCTGAGAGACTGGAGGTTGGGCTTGCTGGGAACTCCACAACCAGCATGGTCTTTCAAGACCCCGTATTGCTGTTCTTGCACACGGGCACCAAACTCTTGTCACTGACCAAATCCTGATGTCCCCAAGAGGCACCTGTCTCCACTGCCAGAGCATAGATTCTGAGTGGCATCTACTTCTTCCCATTGCTGGCTTCCAAAATGACATTTCACATGAGCACATCTGATTTTCAGACAACTGGATGAGCAAGTCTTCTGGCCCTTCTTTTGAGGAAGCAAGACTCATAGGGTGTCGGGAGCCCTGGAAGCTGGAAGGTAACTACAGGTGCAGGATGGAGCCAGCCTGAGTACACAGGAGCTTCAAGAACACAGGAGCTCCTCAAAGTGTATAAACAAGCCGTTGTAGCTTCTTAACTGATTACTGGACAGCAAGGCGAAAATTAACCAACTTCTTGGTGTAAATAAATGCTCTACTGTTCTTGGGCAGTACCCCTTCTCTGCTGAGAGAGAAGACCTCGACTTGATCCCAGCTTTTGTCTCTTGTCTATTTTTATCTCATTCTTGTTGCCCTTCCTTCCCAGGGTACAGCAAGAACCCAACAGATCCCTACAATAAGGTTTGGGGAAACTGGCCAAAAGAGTTTGAAACAAGTGCAAAGATGAAAGGACCCCTGAGCAACAGTGCAGAGCTCCTGGAATGCAGGATTAAAGATTAAAGCAGAACTGTAGGGCAACAGCCAGCAGAATTAGAAACAAAGTTACTCTTAGAGATGTCTTGCTTAGCAGACCATCCTGTTCTTTCCCTTTCCTCTGACCAAAACTCCTACACAAATGTTTTTCTTTTGCATTTTTGTTCTCATACTTCCGGTAACAAATTAAAGGCCAGGTGGTTTTTCAAATAGGCACTGTTTTCCTGAGATTTTCTCATAGCCATGAGTCTTGGTGAAGCAGTCTCTCTGAGCCTCTTGGAATTTGAACACAACTTTGACTCTGAGTAAGTTTTCATTCTTTGCATTGCCACTGTGACAAGGAGAACCACCTCCAAGATATAAATCTAATTTTCAAAAGTGCCATGCAACTGGAAAACATGGCAGTTTTCCATAATGTCAGTGAGTCCTTGAGCTGTTATTTTGTCCTGTGTCAATCTATCCCCAGGGGCCATGCCCACAATGACACTACCTTGGCTCCCAAACAATGGTCCATGGGCTGAGGCCTCAGCAACCTGGAAGAGACTCTCCTAGGGAGTTTATTAAAGAGCATAGACTCCCAGGCCTCGCCTCCACAGATACCGATTCTAAGAGTCAGAGTAAGGGCTGGGAATCTGCATTTCCTAAAATCCTTCAGATGACTCAGACTTGTATCCAATTTTAGGACCAATGCATTGCATGATAGTCTCAGTGACATTTTTCTCAGTTCAGGATTTATTTCATGTATTAAAACCATAGTTTTCAAAGGGAGGAAATCTCTCTCTCTAGCAGGGGACATTTGGCAATCTCTAGAGACATTTGTGGTTATCATATCCAGGAGATACTACTGGAATTTAGTTGGTAGAGTCCAGGGATGCTCTGAAACATCATACAGTGCACAGCGCTGACAGTGACACACAGCTTTGCTCAGCTCTGCATATCCATAGAGTTAACACTGAGAGACCCTGTAAGAACGGGTGTTCTTTTATTCAGAGATCCTATAGCATCACCTTCTCCCAGGAAAGACAGATGGCTGTAAGAGCTCTGCAGATGCCAGTGTTTCTTTGACTCTGGATTATTCAAAACACAACCCTAGTGTTCCTGTTGTCATCTCAGAAAGGGAAGTTTCCAGACAGTGTCACTGTGCCCACATGATCCCCTTTGACCTCTGACTCTTAAATTTCCCATTCTGACTATGATTCAGACCCTGGTAACACTCTGGAAGAGAAATGCTGCTGTGGCAGCCTTCAGCTCTCTTGCCATGGAAGTTTAGGGAGGTGGTAGAGTGTAGTGGCGTTAGCATTTTTCTTCAAAGGAGGACCTGGGTTAGAAATCCAGCTGTGCTGTCCACTGCTTGCAGACACATTATGCTATCTCTAAGACTCTGCTTCTTCCTTTCTTTCAGATGGGGACAGTGACAATGCCCACCCACCTCACTTAAAGTGAGGGTGAAATAACTGTGTGTCTCAATCAGCTCTTGCTGTGATAAAGCTGTATAACAAATATTATCAGAATATCAATGGCATACCACAATAAGCATCTTTGTCCTGACAATGTATCTGCAAGTTGGCTGTGTTTTGGCTGATTTCAGCTGGGCTTGCCTCTGACAATGTGGTTTCCCCAGGTCTGTTCTATATATTTGTCATCCTTTATAGGCCAGCCACTATCCAAGAGTAGTTTTTTTTTTAAACAGGATAAAAACAGGTACACAAGAAAGCAAGTGTTAGCACCCAAGTTCATCTCAAGTTTTTCCCTACTAATATTGTTTCTCTCCCATTGACTAAAGCCAACCACATGACCATAGCTCACCCAATGGGCTGTGAAGTAAGTATACCTTGCCTACAGAAAGACAGATCAATTACCAAACCATTACTCCTGATGTGTGATGGTTCCAGAAGTATTTCTACTGTCCTTAATTAGTTGTTACTTTGAGCTGGCTCCATCTTTATTCTCCACTAGCCTTGTGTTCTGACTTCCATACTGACCCAGCTCTCAACCAGGAATTCTCCATCCTGGCTGCACATGATAATTTCTGGGGACATTTAAAAAGTACTGATGCCAGGGTCCCATACCCAAGGATGCAGAGTTAATTTGTCTGGGGCTGGCCCAGAGATCAGGAGCTGTAACAGCCTCCTATATGATTCTAATGTGCACGTAAGGTTGGAAAGTATTACTTTGGTTAAAATTTATTTTTAAGCCTTGACTTTGAACTTTCCAGTTCTAGCTTGGTCAGGCTATCAGCCTGTCAGAGCCTGCTGTCCTCACCTGTAAAATGAGGCTAATAATATACACTTCCCAGATTATGTAAAATGGAATGAAACAGCCATGTAACAAGAACTCCATTTGCACCACTGTATTTCTTTAAAAAAGGAATTTTGTTTTACTTAAGTGGTGGATTCTTTAATGCAAATTAAGGCAACACTGAAAAGAAAGGGACACTGAGTCCTCTTCCTGAAACTTTTGGTTTATTGCCTTTAATTTTTTTATGTTGTAAATTTTATCTTGCTTTTAACCAAGGTAGAAATCATCGTGAAATTAAATTTATATTCCACTTTTCTCCATTTAGTTTGCATGATGATAAACTAATAACCACAATTTCAACCTGGCTAAGGTTGCAGAATTCTGAACATCTCACAAAGTTAAGGTAAATCTCCTGGATCAAAAAATCAGAGGAACAGGCACCTCGCACCTCTCTTGTGACAGTTTGACCCTCAGGGCCCTCTCTGCATGTTCCAGAACCTGTGCCCAGGAGCAGCCTTCAGGGCATGAGCACAGTGGTCTCAACCAACTTTTCATTTGGAAATGGCCTGCTGACCCTTGCATCCCAGGGTTGGAGGAATGCAACCCACCACATGCGCTGCTGTCTTTCTACAAGATTAAACTTTATTATCTCCTCTCTGTTGCCACAGTGCAGAGATGTCTGCACTCACCTGATTCTGTCAGGAACCCACTCTTTTATGCTCAGGGCTCATGCCCTTCATTTCCAATCACACAAGTACTCTCCTGACTCAGAGCAGAGAAGAACAGCCCTGGGTTCTGTCCAGCTGCTCTCACCTACAAACTTAATCCTTCTGGAGGTTCATGGCTGTGGAAGAGACAGAATGGGGGATGGTTAGGAGGGTTATCTTTGGGACCTAATATTCCTCATTTCCAACCCAAGACTTTTTTTTCATTTGGTAGTACTAGAGGTTGAACTCAAGGCCTTCACACTGAGCTACATCTCCTGGTCCATTTTTAAATTCTGTGACAGGGTTTTGCTAAGTCACTTAGTTGCTCTAGATGGGATGTAAACATGATTCTCCTGCCTCAGCCTTCCAGAGTGTTAGGATTGCATGCCTGACTCCAATATCTTTAATTTATTTTCATGTTAAACTTTTGGGGGTTTCTCTAACACTCTTAGCCTCAATTTCCTTAGTTCAAGCTTAGCTTGGGCAATTTAGCCATTGAACAAAACTGTCTCAAAAGTTTTTTAAAAGGAAGGGCTAGGATATAAGTTAGTGCAAAGGCCCTGGGTTTAATCCTCAGAATAAATAAATAAATGTGAAAAATGTGTTGTACCTTGTAAGTTAATACTAAACTTATTCACCTATGTAAAAATATTTATTGAGCACCTACTATGTGGCATGGGGTACTTGGAGTATTAGTCAGCAAGACAAAAGTTTCATGCCATAGGGAACCTTGCAGCCTGGCAAAATAGATGCTTGCAGCAGAGATTCTAATCCTGAGCCACGCATGTTCCAATGGGAGTACTCTGTAAGTGCACTACAATAACACCCTGTTTGGGTTTTTGGGGTGGATTTTACAAGTAAATGTGCATTGAGTGGATGTGACAAATCTAGTCTCACTCCATTTTAATTACAGAGAAATTCTGGGTAAAACATAACACAGAAAAGAAATGCAGGTGAGAGTGGGAAAAAGAAAGGAGAGTTTCAAGTAGCAGGATAAAAAGGAAAACCTGAGGGTTAGATGTCATGGTAAGGTGAAGGAGTTCTCATGTGATCTTGAGTTCCTTTGAGAGGATTTTTACAAAAGAAATGTGCCTGGCCCCTCCTTTACCATTTCTACACCTGCTCCTGCCACTGGTGTCTGTTGGGAGGTAAGGTTGTTGCAGCCTGCCCTCACTAAGCCTGTATGTGCTGTTTGGACTTTAAGCCTCTAAAGCTGTGAGCTAAATAAACCTTCTTTTGTAAGTAGCTTGTCTCAGGTATTTTGTTACAGTAGCACAAAGCTAACTAATCCAACAGATGATGTTACTGTTTCTGGGCTGTGAACCACATGTCAAGCACCACTGCTATATAGCATCATTATTTTTGTTTAAAACCAGTGGTACACCACCACTAACACAGCTATAGCTTTGTTCTTAAAACTCTATAAGTGAATGATTAGTCCAGTTTATGCCATATGGTATGTAAGTGTTCTTCCTTACATACCATATGGGCAAGCTGGGTTTTCTCTCTGCATTAGTCAGTGTAAGAGAACAGATGTAAGAGAACAGATGTAATACTTAACACGTAAATTTGTAACATTATCTTACAATATTCACCCTCAAAATCAAATGTAGAAGAGTACAAGAGATTTGTCCAGTGGCTAGAGAACCATCCACTGGCTAGATGTGAAGAATCCAGGCAAGGGCCTGAATCCCACAGCAATATCTTGTGCAAGTCCATATTGGAAAGCTGAAGGATCCACAATGTGAAACCAAAAGATCTGCCCCAAGGGCTGGTGCACAGGCTAAAGAATCTGTTCCAGAAGGCTGAAGGATCTGCGTCAGAAGACTGAGGGATCTGCACTGGAGCCAGAAGATGATAGTCAAGATGAAAGTGAAGACCAGTGCTCCACTGCCGAGATAATAGCCACCTTTGCTGACAGTGAAGACCTGAGCTCCTCCAACAAGAACAGCCAAAGCTCCCTTGAGGAAAGAAAGCAGCCAAGCTTCTCCAGGAAAACCAGCAATAAAATCCTTTCCTCCTATTCTCCTTTCATGCTGTTCAGAAACAATCCTCAGGTGGGTCTTCCATGCCCAGAACCACAAGGATTCAATTCAGCTGTGTGTCCCCACTCCAGTTGACCATTAATTAATCCATCACACTCTTTTTCCTATGAGTGGGACAAGAAAGTGGAAGGATTCAGAGCTTGGGCTCTGGAGTCAGATCTGCCTGACATCATCCTCTACAAATGCCACAACTTCCAAAATTATGAAACTACTCTGACTCAGTTTCCTAATCTACACAATGACATGAATTGTAGGTTATGCCTCACAGCTGCTGAGTAAAAAGACAGTATTCATAGTGTCCTTTTAAGCAGGACCTGGAATGTAATAAGTTCTCTGCAAATGCTAGTTATTTTAATGGGGAAGGTGGGGAATATTTAACAGTGTAAATTAACCCTCGTATTTATGGATTTGCACACACAGTGTTTCATTTGCCCCTCATAACAGTGCTGTGGAATAGGAATCATGAACCCTATTTTATAGGAGAGGAAACAGAGGCACGGAGAGGTAAGTGATTTGTCCTTGTGATACAAAGGATACTTCAGATAGGAATATCTCAGGTTGGCCCCTCAGCTCTATTAGTCTCACTGGGGTCTGCAGGAAGCAGGAGCTTGGGGGGTCCGACAGCCAAGACACAGCACAGGGGTGGCAATGTGTCACTGTGCATCATTGTTTCTAGGGACTCCTCATGTCCCCCTCAGTGTCCTTTTCTTCCCACATGTGTACACATGGTTCAGATGTCCTGAGGCTTCAGCTCTATCCCCTCTGATTCACACTGAATGGTGAGACTGACACAGAAACATTTCAAAGGCTCCTCAGCCAGGAAGGCCCTGCTGTCTAACATACTTAGGGACTGACACATGTGACAGTGCTCCCCAGGAGACTGGTGCCCTGCAGGACAGATGCTTGTAATTGCCTGCATCTCCTCCTTCAGAGCAGGTCTGTAAACGGCTGCCTGACTTGCAAAGGAGACTGGGCCCTGGCTCTGGTCCCAGGGCAGGACGTGGCTTTGGTCTTTGTTTTTCCAGTGAAAGCTGAAAGCAGGTGACAGTGCCCATTAGACAAGGCGGCTGTGACCGGCAGGTTTTTGAGTCTGCTGTCTCAGGGTCCTGATCTTTGCAGGTTTGGGTAAAATGCCTTTTAGGGTGGCACTGCAAAAGCAACCTGGTGAGAATGGGGTGAGGAGACAGACGGCTTGAACTCCAAGGTGGGGTTAGCCACTTCCTAGTCATGTGGCTGCCAATGAGGTTAAAAGCTCTGGACTCTCCAGAGCCCCTAGGAGCGGAGGGGCCACCTCTAAGGGGTAGGTGGGTAGATCCTCTTCCTTGACTGGGGCCTTTGTGCATGAGTGATACCGGCATCCACCTTGGGAGTATGAATTGTGGGCTCCCAAAAGCTGCCAAGACTTATGTCTCACACTTTAAATTTTTTCTAACACAAAATATTGTTGGATGCCTCTGCTGATGACTCTCATGCCTGCCCCTTGTCCTCAGGGTGAGTGCCCACTGGCTACATGTCTGCCTTAGTTCAGGTTTGGGTTGGTCCAGGAGTAGATCGTTGAATTCACAGAGATGGAAAGGGATTTTTAGTTTGGGAAGGAGCTCAGGGACTATCCAGATGGGGACATGGAAATCCAACAGGAAAGGGAAAGAATGAATCAAGCTTTGCTATATAGCAAGTGCCATCTGTGGGCAGCTGGAGCTTAGTCTTCCTGGGTAACGGAGAAATGGCGTGGAATACACCCTGCAGTCACCTCACCTAGGGGTGGGGGCATTTATCCACAAGCTCACCTCAGTCTTTGATTGCAACCAATAGCACACAGCAGCACCAGAGACATGCTTCACATATGTACAACCTATGGCCCATGCAACCCACAACTCACATTCACATCCATACATCTCACAACCCCCACACAGAGCGGTCCCACATAACCTAAAGCACACACCCGCACCCATGCAACTTGTAGGATATACACACACAATCTGCAACTTAGACTTATTCACAACCCCCACAAGATTCATAACCCACAACCCTTAAGCTATATACAACTTAAAACCTATAACTCACCTACCTAAACCCAGAATATGTACCCAAGCCCACATAAACACATTCTACAACACACACTACATACACTCATATAACTCACAACAGTTCCACCCCCCCACACAAACCAACCTCCTCCCACACACCCTCAAAGACACGCAACCTATAGCACATATTCAATCCATAACCCAAACACACTCCACACAGTCTACAACATACACATCATATTGGACTTTTTTTTAGTTCATTAAACATAAAAAACTCCATATTAACTTTCAACCTTAAAAATGACTTATTTGGGTAGAAAATAGAAGTAGTCCCTAATGAATGATGGCTTGCTTAAGCTTTTTCAGCTCTGAGGTGGTGTGAAAGCAATACGCACTCAGTAAGGGCTACACTCTGGATTTTGAATTTTGACCTTTTTCTGGACTGTGATAGTATGAGGCAGCATATTTCTGTACTCCTGGGCAGGGGCAATAGCCCCTGACCAAGAGGAAAACAACCCACCATCTATAGCGTGCTGTGTTATTAAGCAAGGATGTTCAGCAGGTCAGATGTATTCAAAGCATTTCAATTTTACTATATTTTCAACTTACCGTGAGTTTATCTGGATATAACCCCACTGTAAGTTTAGGAGTATCTGTATGGTCATTCAAAAAATCAGTGGCAGTAGTCACCACAACATAAACCACATAGCATAAGATAATTGATATGAAGTCCGTATTATAATATTTTTATGAAATGTACATGTTTTAAAAGTCCATTGGATGTATTTTGGAATGAGGTGCTCCAGATTCCTACTTGATTACTATATAAATTTAACATACATTTTTATGTAGCAAAATGATTCTAAATTTCTTCTGTAAGAATAAATTTATGGAGACAGTTTCATGCATGAATCTTGTGCCTACATTTCAATCCATTTACAATTTTCTGTAACTGGCACTTTTTATACAGTAGTACCCAAATAGCACTTAGTATTTTAAAAAATCATGGAAAACAGAGGGGAAAATAGTGGGCATTATGGTGAACATGCTGAGTTCCCACTGACTTTGCTCTTTTAGCAGTCGGATCCCAGTGCGGCTGGGACCATTTTTCATATAATTTCTAGAGAATTTCTAGAAATGCTTCATCACTTCCTTACCAGCTAATATGGACTGTGACATTCCCCCTAATGGGCATCATTTACACTGGAAGAATCCTCTTAAGCCTTGTTACCTGCCCCATCCCAACCCCCCCACCAAATACACCCAGAAGTTGTGCACAAGAACAGATAGAGCAGCTCTGGGTTTAGGCCTTCGTGATCAGAACTTGACTCTGGGATTTGAGGCAGAGGGGTGGGCAGTGACTTTGGTGGGTTTTGGCTTGGCTTTCACATCTCATCTAGGGGATGCTTTTAGGTCTCAGGAACTATAGAGGGATATAGTATGCGATGACATAGGGTCATAGTTATTAAACGATATATGACTTAAGGACAAAGGGAGGCTCCCTTGATATTCTATATGAAAATTGCCACAGCAACTCAGAACTGAAAAATACAGTGGATTCCAGATTTAAATGTGTCTTAATATGTCTGGGTCCCTCTTTGATCCCTTCTTCTCAGATGAATATTACTGTAGCTTGGATGTTGAATGTTTCCAAAAGTCCAAATGTCAAAAGCTTGATCCCCAGGATGGTGTTGTTGAAAAGTACTGTGGATCTGTAGGAGGTGGGGCCTTCAGGGAGGTGCTTGGGTGACGGAGGCTGTGCCTCTGGGGTGGGTACCCTGGAAACCCAGTTTTCACTCTATTTTGCTTTCTGGTCACAAAGTGGGCAGTTTGCTCCACTGTATGCTCCCTGTTTTTGCTGACCAGCTCTGGAATCAGAAACCCAAAGCAATGGGCCTGCCTGATCTAGGATCGGAATCCCCAGACCCACGAACCAGAATAAACATTTTCTTTTATAAACTAATTATCTCAGGTATTTTATTATAGCAATGGGAAGCTGGCTAACACAAACATGTTTCTCCCAACAGCATTCACTCAGTACTTATTAAACATTTATGTTGAGTGAAACATGGTGCTGTACAATTTGTCATTATCCTTTGTTTAGTTATTTTGTACTCCTCAGTAAAATGTAAACCCTATGCAGGCAGGGATTTCATCTGTCTTGTTCACGATGTATTATTATTGGCTCTAACACTACCTACCACATAAGAAGTTCCCAATGGATATTTATTGAATGAATAGAGATGAGAAAAAAGTTTCCAGCATCCAGGTCTCAGTTCAGTAGGAAAAGTGGGGGAATATAAACCATTAAAGTACAAGAAAACGGTTTTCTAGTAAAGATATGCAAAAGCTTGAAATGACACATGATGACAGGAACAAACCCTGCAGGGCCATGTCAGAGAAGGTCATAGTTGATCTGATTTTTCAAGAATGAGCAAGTATTTCTTAGATGACAAATGTAGGGAAAAGGGGTTAGGAGCTGAATTGTGTCCCCAGTTCCCATGTTGAGGTATTAGCCCTCAGGATCTCAGAATGGGGCTGTGTTTTGAGATAGGGTCCTTAAGGAGCCAGTAAGTGTTAACTGAAGTCATTGAGGAGGTTCCTAATCTAATATGTCTGGTATCTCTGTAAGAAGAGGAGGTTAGGACACAGGTATACACAGAGGGAGACCAGCCTGGAAGGTGGCCACCTGCAAGCCAAAAAGAGAGGCCTTAGTAGAAACAACCCTGCTGTCACCTCGATCTTACACCTCCAGCCTCTGGAACCATGGGAATTAATGTCATACACTCTTACATATGTAAGAGTGTGGAGGTGGGAAGGAGCATGGCTCTTTTGGGAGCTCTTAGTCTTTGGTATGATCCCAGGAAAATATTTTGAAGAGAGCTGCTTGCCAGAGAAGGAAGGGTAGGGGTTTCAAATTCCTGTGTCCACATGAGTGAAGGGCTAGGAGTAGGACACAGTGGGTGGGGAGGAGTCTGTGGTGATCTGGTGAGCTCAGACTTTGCCTAATGGGGGCAGATGAACACTGATTCTGACTCAGTCACTAGCATCAGGAAATAGAGGTCAAATGTTGCCAGATTTCTTATATTTTAAGATAGGTCAGATGTGTAAATTTTATGTTTACTCTTATGATTTTCAAAAGTCAGCAAATTTTAAATATTTTACATCCCGTATGAACCACAATAGAATATAAATTAGATCATCTAGTCTGTGGGCTGCCACTTTGTGATTCCTGGACCAGCTGAGGGCTGATTCATAAAGGATGTTGTGTGCATGGCAAGAAATGTAAAATCCTCCAGTTTAGCAGTGATGACAGTGGGAAGGATAAGTGACGTGTGCTTATACTTTTGGTAGTTTAGGACAGGAGTCCACAAATATATTCTCAAAGGGCTAAATATTACTGGAGTTTCAGGGCAAAACCCTGGCTCTAAGGGTCCCAACAGACCAGGCTCGGCCACCTGTCCCAAAACACCCATCAAGGAGATGAGCCTGGTGCAGAGCAAGGAAGGAGCTCAAATCGGCATTCCTATAAGCACAGATAAAGAAGTTCATTCTGTCTTTGAGGAGCCATGGGGCACTTTGGAGTTTTGTAGGAAAGTGGAAAAAAGACAAAGGTTGGGAGGTGCCTTGCTGGGAATTTGCATAACTGGCAGGATAGGTAATCTTGGTCAAGCCATGGTCTTGTTGATGGTTATCTCGGGATTGTTCGGCAGGGTTGGGAGATAAAATGTAGACAGAGATGCCAAGCTTTATCTTACTTTTGGTTACCCACTGAGCATCTGCAGGCCCAGCCTCTAAATCCATGTTATCCAAACAGTAAATATTTTCAATTTTGTGAGCAACATGGTCTCCTTTGTAGCTACTCAAGCCTGCAGTTGTAGCATAAAAACAGCTACAGATAATATGGAAGAAAATTTGAATGGCTACATTCCAATAAAACTTTATTTATAAGAATATGCAGTGAGCCAGATTTGGTTCATGGGCTGAAATTTGCTTATCCTTGCTTCAGGATGTTGGCGAGAGGAGTTTGAAGACTACTCTGGGTAAGAGGTGAAGTGGATCTGTGGAACTGGGGTGGACAGGATGGGATAGATTCAAGAACTACATAGCAGCTAATGTACCAGGACTTGTATGAAAGATCACTGATACAGCGGGAAGAACCATGGAGAATTTTCAGGTTTCTGATGAGTGTATTTGGACTCTGCTAGTGTCCATGACCTTCCAAAGCAGCCCATTCCACACGGGGGCTGTTAAATCCCTTCTCCTCACAGCCCCAGATGTATTGGAAGAAGCTCTTTAGATCACATCTTCCAAGAATTGTCCTGTCTTGCTCAGACGGCTGAAATAGAAAAGTTCATTCTATTCTGAGAAAGAATAAAAAAGTTTCATATCTGTTGCCTTCGGCTTATTAGAGTTTCTGGCCCCTGGTCTTGCGATAGAAAAATGGATCTTCAAGCAATTAGAGCAACAGTGTGCTGCAGGGATCAGAGCATGCTCAGACTTAGGATGTCAATTATCAAATCTCTATAGGTCCCCACTTCCCAGAGCAGTATGGAAAACATTTGCTAAATTATACTCTGAGTAGAGGCGGCACGGCCAGGCCTGAAGTGCATTTACCGGTTCGTGCTTGCAAAGACAGGAGCTCACTTTCTGTGCTCCGGGTGGCCACTGGAGCCATGCAGAGTGTCAGGGGATGCCAAACTCTCTCTGTCTCTCTCTTTTGTCTGCCAGAGTGCATGCTGCCTCTGAGGAATAGGAGTGCTGAGGAGGGTGAGCACTGGGACCTGTGGTGGAGCTAATAAACTCTGCTCACAGATTTGCAGTGTCTGCTGCAGCCACTGCTGAGAAGTGTGTGCCAAATGGCCCCCAGGCACTTAACAGTGAGAGGAGGAAAGGATCTATCTCCCAGAGTGCTGGAGGGTGGGCGACTCTTGATTTTTCAGAGAATTGCAGCATAAGACTTTGAGAGAGGAGTTGCAGAAGGGAGGGGACCTGCATAAGGATCATTGTTTACCTTGAGACCCACAGGCCTGGTCTTATAGCCAGAGGTGAATGAGACATGAAGAAACAAGGAGATTAAAGATCCAGAAAGTGGGAGGAAGGAAGCTCAGCCTCTGGGCACTGTAACAGGAACTGGGCCCTCTCGCAAATGTTCCGTCAGTGACTGCTTCCGAAACTCTGAGTCCAGCTCAGTGGTCAGAGATTGACACATAAACTAACTTGCGATTGGTTTAGCACATTGCTTGGCTAAGAGACACTCAAACAGCTGGCAAAATATTATTGTTTGTGTGCTTGTGAGGGTATTTCCAGAAGACATTAACATTTGAATTGATGGGCTAAGTGAAAAGATCCATTCTTACCTTCTGGAGGTAAGTATCATCCAATCCCAAAAGGGCCTGAACAGAAGAAAAAGGCAGAAGGACGGCAAATCCTCTCTTCTTGAACCCATATATATATATATATATATATCTTTCCTGACACTGGTGGCCCTAGTTCTTGGGCCTTTGGAGCTGAACTGAATTACACCACTGGCTTCTCTGAGTCAGCAGTATGGTAGCCATAACTGACTAAGAGAGTGAGTGTGTTTCATGGCATCGCCAGATTCTGAAAGCCTGTGAGTACTTCTAAGATCTTTGTGCACAAGTTTGGGACTCCCTGTGTTAGTCTCTTCCTTTCTTGTCAGAGCTTCTCCAGAGATATTCAGTGATTTATAAAGGCTGCACAAGCCAGCAGTGGAATCAGGGCTGAGACAGAACACCCCTTCCCTCCATGGTCAGGGTCTGTGGCATTCTCTGACCTTCCTGTTTCTGATATTCATGCAGAGCACTGTCTGAAGGCCAGGAAAACTTTTCCTCCCAAATTGGTGAGGCCTCTCTGTTTCTACAGACATGGACACTCAGCTATTACCCAGATGGATGTGGCTGTTTGCCATAACATTTAGCAACCTCTCCATCAAATAAATGGCTGGAGAGCCTCCTGACACTTCCAGTATAAAAGAAAGAAGCCATATTCTCCAGCTTTATAAGGTTGTCAGAACCAGACCTGTTAAAGGGATTGTGTGAATTGTAGCTCTGTGGCTGAATCAGTGGTGGCTTTCTGCCACATATCCTTCGGGTTTTTTCCCCAGACTTTGCATATGGGTTCTTCCCCTAAACTGATCCTTTTTGTGAGGTATCAGAAAGAGAAAACTTAATCTCACTCTGGTGTCCACACCATAGTGATCTCTTTGGGGAGGTAATTTGGATTATATAAGGTCTTCAGGCTGGAGTCCCCATGAGTGATGGAGGGAAAAGGCCAGAAGAGGATCTAGAGAGAAAATAATAGGTTGAACATCAGTGTCAGGGCTTCCTGTAAGGAAAAAATGAACAAAGCAAGGCAGAGGCCACTCAACAGGCTTTTGTGGAAGCAACAAAGCATATGGTTTAATACCTGGATGCAGGCAGACAGAAGGTAATAAGGTTGTCTGTAGGGAAGAAAGAGAAGCAGGCCTTTTTCTATAGGGTTGAAGGAAGGCAGCGGATGTTAGGTGGGAAGATGTTAATAAACATCTGTGGTCAAAGTTCTCTGGCTGTCTTTCATCCCAGTGGGCAAAGTCCTTGAAGCATCCAGTGGAAATTTTGGGTGTTTCCAGCTGTCAAGTGACCTGCAAGATTCTATGCCCCATCTTACCTCTTTTAATCTCTGCTGAGAACAATGCATCTGCTGGAAACAGGTGGGGTGCTGGGAGAGTCATGTTCAATTCAAGCCTTATACTTCCCTTCTTCACCCCATCCTTCTGCCTTCCTTTCTGGTATTCTATCATTCTGTCCATTTTCTCTCCAGGATCACATCAACTGGCCTTCATTTCACCTGTGAAGCATATGCTTAACTGGTTTTTCCTAACTTCTCCCTCCTTTAACACTTTCTGCACCCCTGATAACTTTTAGCTTGGTAGTTTTCCAGCCTAAGCACCATTGGAATCTCCTTGGGAACATCTGATAGAGCATCATTTCCTTCTTTTGTCTGCATCTAAGTCTCTCATTTCCCACACAATTACTCCTTAAACATTCACAATCACTCCAGGACTGCTCATCTCCCAAAAAACACAGGTCTTAACTCTGGTTCTCTCTGGTTTCTGGTGTTTTGTTTTGTTTTTGTGAGACTGGGTTTCACTATGCAGTTCAGGCTGGCCTTGAACTCACTTTGTAGCCCAACTGGCCTTGAACTAGAAGGGATCCTCCTGCCTCAGCCTCCCAAATGCTGGGATTACAGGTGTATGCCACCATGTCTGGCCTTGTTTTCTGGTTTTTGGTTCCTTGTCACTACCAAATTCTTTAAAATAATTACTTACACACCACCTTTTTCCTCTTGATCTATTCCAGTAGTAAGGTTTTTAGATCAGTTCTTTGAATAGGCTAATTGTTCCCCTGTGTATCAGTCAGGGTTTACTAGAGGAACAGATATAATACAAGATAAACAAATGTATAAGAAATTACAAGTTTGGCTTACAATGGTCAGCTACAGAGTTGGATGAGGAAACGTACAGAGGGTGTGTGCATGCTGGAGATTGAAGAGCCCAGCCCCGGGCCTGGAGCTCACTGCAGTGTCCGTGCAAGTCCGTATCAAAAGGCTGATAGGTCTGTGATGGAATGCTGAAGAATCTATGATGAAGACTGGAGAGCCTACACCAGAAGGCTGAAGAGTCCCAGATGAAAGCCCAACAGTGTGCACCAGAAGCTGGGAGACGACCAAGCTGAAGGCAAAGACTAGAGCTCCGAGGAACCAGCAGCCAGTCCTTCCTCAATTCCTTTTTCTATGCAGTCTACCTGCTCTAGGGGGATGGGGGTGGTCCTCTACACCCACACCCTCTGCATGCCTTCCTCTTGCACAGGCTTGGGATGAATACAAAGTAAGCACCCTGGCTCCCTTCTGAGTCACATAGTTAACCTTCTAAACTTCTCAAATTAACACAATAAACAACATCCCAGGAGGGTAAGGCCTATCCTTTTTACCCCAAGATGCAGAACTGCTAAGTCACTTACCAAAGCTCTAGACTCCCCAGGTTGACACAATGCATCAAGCATAACACCCTGTCTTTGAAGTCTGGGCATTGCTGTTCTTCTTAAACAGAGCATTTCTGCCCCAGGTATCTTCTACCTACTCTTTCGTGTCTTTTAAGTCCCTATCAAGTCCTTCTTTAGGGGGACCCCCAAGGGTTTTTCTCTTTCATAGCACGCTACTCCTTTTTCTTCAGATTTCCATGGCAATTTGAAATAATATATGATGGAATTACATATGATCATTTCACTGATCAGGAGTTAAATTAAAATAAGAAATTATTAAATTAATCAATAAATGTGGCTGTGCAGCCTGTAATTAAGAGTGCTGGAGCCAGATAGATTGGTTTCAGATTTGAAATCTGCATTTACTATCTATGTGAAGTTGGGAAAATCTTTTACCCCATTGTGTTTGAGTTTAATCTGGTTAGTAGTAATAATAGATTAATACTAATAATTATTATTATTAATAATATTACTAATCTATTTAGTCATTTTCAAGCTTAATGAATTAGGATAAGTAAAGTGCTTCGAACAAGCTCCTGGCCCACATGAAGTGTTTGCTTGTCCTAATTGTTATTAGGAAGTAGATATTAACTGGGAGAGATTGTAAGTGCTAGAGAATATTTAATTTATCTTATTTTGTGATTAAAAGCAGTATGTACAGAACCAGCAGAACCAGGCAAGCACAACCTGGTCAAGATTTGGTATTTTTCAGAGAGAGCCGTTGGTTTCTTCACTGGGTCACCAAAGAAGGCTGACCTATTTAGAGAGAATAGGATGTGAAATCAACATCTTGGAATAGTGAATACAGTCACTGAGGATGTTCTGACCACAAACTGTCCTCTACAGAAAGAAACTCTGAGCCTGGAGTCAAAGGACCTTCAGGGAATTACTTACGAGGGAAGGGCATAGGTAGAGGTTCTGAAGCAGAAATGATCATGGTGATTAAGGATCTGAAAGACCAGCATTGTTGAGTGTGTGTGGGGACTATAGGGAGATGAGATGGGGCAGGAAGGACCACAGCTATAAAATCATAGGCTCACAAGAGTCACTTTATTATGGACCTTTTAAATACTCTGAATACTTCACTAGGTTTAAGTCTCTGAGCTGAAAAGGATTATTTTGTGAGAGATTTAACTATGTGCAAGCAAATGTCATCAGGATCATTATCATTACTTAAGACATTATTCAGTTGTAAATTGCTGATGCCAGTGCATTTTGCCTTACGGCAGGCAGTATTGTCCTTTGGAGTTAAATATGCCTGGTAATGGGTTTGAGTTTTCATTTGGAATTGGAAGGATTTAATATAAAATGTGCACAATAACGACATAACATAAAGGCATGAACACTTAAGAAAGGTTGAGAGGGTGCGTGTGTGCGTGTGTGTGTGTATGTGTGTGTGTGTGTGTGAGAGAGAGAGAGATTGGCTGGGGCTGGGGTGAGGAGCAGGGGTTAGAAAATCTGACTAGAGAGCTAAAGAAGGTGGAGTTAAATGCCCATCTCTGTCAGAGCTATAAAAGCCACTTCAGTCTCGAGTGGCAGAGTGAAAAAAATTTGGGTGAACTGAAGGACTCTCATACATCCTTGCTATTCAGAGTATTGTCCATACACCAGCCACAGGAGCAGCAGCTTCACCTGGGTGCTTCTTAAAAATGCAGATTCTTAAATGGATGCAATGAGAAACCATACTCATAAGTGAAATAAATCAGACTTGCATGTGTGAACATCACATTGTTTCCCTAGTATAAGAACCTGAAAGAGTAAATAAAAACCAAAAAGTACAAAGATACTGTGAAAGGGAAAGAAATTGGTCAAAGGGAAAGAATAACTGGAATGAGGGAAAGGAGAAAAGCAAAAAAGAAGGAAGGGTAAAAATATACATATATGTACAAGGATAGCTGGGATAATTGAACTGCTGATGTGTATTGGTTTCTTGACAGGAACAGTTAATGCTTAAATCTTTCTTTTGACCAATTTTGCAAGTTTATATCTTATAATCTGAACAAATAATTTGAAGACAATATGCAATATAACAACCATTGCTGAATTCCTACTATCTTGATTAGTGAAACTCTGTATCATTTCTAATTTTTTAAAATTATTTTTTATTCTTTTTAATTGTTTGCTCAATCTTGCATTCTTACATCTGATAATCTCAGCAACTTCGTTGAAGATAGCAATATGTAATATAACATGCATTGTAAATTTCCTACCATCTTGTTTTGAAATTATGTATCTTTTTAATTGTTTTTGTGTTGTTTTGTTTTTATCTTTGTTGTTATTTCACCTTCTTTTCTCTTTGATATAAAAAAATGTAGATTCTCTGACCTGCGGCATCAAAATCTGCAGTGTGTATACTCCCCAGCTGCCTTGTGTGCACAGTAAACTTTGAGAATCTCGGTTTCCCGTGGCCATCATGAAGTGGAGAGGCAGAGATGAGCTGACTTGGATGGTGTAGGCTCTGAGGGTTGGCACAGGTGCTTGGTGTGGCACAGGCTTTGAAGCTGAACAGCCTTGGACTTCAGTCCTGGATCTGCTCTTTATCTTGGGTGAGGTCCTTGACTTTAACTTTACACTTTCAATGGGGAAAATGTGACTTAAAAGCAGTTGTGCAATGAAGATTTAATAAGAAAATAAATAAAGCATCTGGCACAAATCTGAGGTTAAGCAAATGGTTATTCTGTTGTTCATCACGATTACACTGATGAATGTCCCTTCTGAATAGGTGAGCAATTTTGGAAGGCAACTCATTGGCAAACACATGTACATGCACAAAACATCAACAAAAAACTCCCAAAAAGTTAAAGTATATTGAGGACCTACTACACACTGGACACTCTAGTAACAAAGTGGTTCCTAAAGGAATTTTAGTCTGGAGCCAGTTTGCTAGTGCCAAGGCTGTTATGAAACTTTGATCTGTTATATAACCTCTTTGTGCTTCAGTTTCTTTATCTGTGACATGGGAGCAATAATACTGCCTATTACTTTCTGAGAATTATGTGAGCAATACATATATGTTAAGTGCTTAATTAAATGTCTGGATCATAATGTGTACTGAATAAACATTAGCTAATATTAACAATTTTATTTAATACTCAATGAAACCCTACAGAGGACACTGTCATGATTCCTTCTCTGTAGTTGAACAACCAAGAGGCTGGGGACCATATGGCTAGTAAATAGCAGAGCCAGGATTTGAACCCACACTTCTTATGCTTGGAGACTATGTGTGTCATTCATTCATAGATGTGGTCTCTTGATGTTCAGAGGCTGGAATAGCAACCCTGTGGCTATCTCAGATGCTCCAGAAGTTGCTCTGGGTTCCCTTTCTTCTGCTAGTGAGGGTAGAAATAAAACAATGGAAAGATATCAAAGTGCCAGCCCCAGGAAATGGACAGGCAACGTCTCAAAGCACTGCTGATTTTTAAAGCGTCCTTTTGAATGCTCTGCTCATTACCTGTCAAGGGCAATTTGGAAACATGTGCTCAAGGAGGTGAGTGCGGGCTGCTCCGTGGCACTGTCTCTTCCATTACACACACAGTACACTGACAGCCAAAAAGACTCAACCTGGGCATGACTGATTTATGCAGCAGCCCAGCCCCAGTTGAACTAATCCTTGGTGCATGCAATAGATTTTGCTAGAAAAAAAGGGGATGTGTGACTTGGGGAGGTAGTTAGTGTTTTGTAAATTTATTAAAAAGGGGCTGATTTTTCCAATTGGAATGAAAGAAACATTTTAAATTAAAATTTCAGATTAACATACATAAAGGGAACTTATGCTACACTGGGAGCTAAGAAACTTGGGTCAGTTGTAGCTCCATGTACCCTTCAGTTTGTAAATCTGTCTCTGGATTCCACAGCTGAGTGACCTTGAGCAAGGTGCTTTACTTTTCTGAGCCCAGTTTCTTTAACAGTGAGAATGGCATTCTAATTTTCTTGGGAATATTCAATTAGATATAGCATATATTGAGAGCTGAGTGTAAAATTCAACACATAGCAGGTTCCTAAAGTGCACCGGCTATTCTAATGATGGTTATAATACTAGCAATCTGACCTGGGATGAGCTAATTCCCTTACCTTTTAAAAATGAGAAGGTGCAGTAAGAATATTTTTTAGGTCCCTTCTAATCATATTACACTTTTTCTTAAAAGACCTTTTTTTGTATGCCTCCTGAACAGAACAAACATGTCATCTGAGCTGAACCCTTGTATGCATTCATCTCAATATTGAGTCCATCTTGACACCTATTCTTCCCTATCTATCTATCTATCTATCTATCTATCTATCTATCTATCTATCTATTATTTATCTATCATTAATCTGTCTATTATCTATCTATCTATCTATCTACCTATCTATCTATCTGTCTATCATACATCTATCATCTATCTGATGCCTTTTCCTAAGAATTGAAGGAATACTAGGAAAACATTTCAAAACATTCCCATTCCTTGAGATAAAGCACAGTGTAAAACTCGTCATTTGGGTGGCTACTGAAATTGTGGGCAAAAGATTGTCATAGCTTATTAGAACCATTTAAAGCACACTAGAGTTCCTTGTATTATATTAATTGCTGGGTATTTCATGGTTGCTCAACTTTCTCTGCCTGTCTTTCATTTAATAACAACTTTAAAGGTGTAAGCTAAGTTTAATGAAATCCATCTTATTATCAAAGTACATCACAGAAGGTTTAAAGCTTAAGTTTTTTTCTTAGACCAGCATCTTGAAATAAAACAGTGATTAACAGCACTTACAAAGTAAGAAGGTGGCCTAAAGTATTTTAATGGGTTGCAATAAAATTTATTCTGTAAGAAGAACTAACAGGGAAATGCAATTTCCAGGAGTAATCACAGATGACATTATTATGCTCCCTAGGAGGAGGAAAAGAGGAGGAGAGAATAGCTCAAAGGTGAGAGTGTTGTTATTAAAGACAGTAATTATTCTCTACACTTGAAGACCATTTTGTGACATTCAAAGTTTGTACATGCACCTTTTCTTATTTCAACTTCACAGACACTTTGTGAGGATAAAAAGATTTTTTCCATTATACAGATTGGGAAGCTGAGGTTCTGACAGGTTTTCCCAAATACCTCTGGTAACCTGAAGAGCCAGACTCCCACTGAGTTTTCTAGACCCCAAGTTCAGTTTTCTTTAAACTTTACCGCAACTTTCCTAGTATGATGCTTTATTTCCCACTTTTCCCATCTCCCCAACCCCCACTGTATGCCTTAGAATGAATAAGAAGTGGGTTACTTAGTTATCAGAACATTCAAATTGCCTGAGAACTGCCCCACAAAATATGCCCTTATGGCTACTATTCAGAACACTGGAACACACTTTGTTTCTATAACTCCACAGGGGAAAAACCTTTTGATTGAGAGAGTACTTTAAGCTCTCATAAGGTCTGAGCATCTCATGGTTAAGAGCTTCAACTGTTCTTTTAAAATTCTGAGAAACCATTCTGGTTACTCTGAGTTCCCTCTTCGCTCATATTCTAAATAAACAGATGTTTGCTGAACTTATGTTGCACTCAGAGTAAATACTTCTGTATTATAGAGGAAGCCTCTGTGCTTTTTTCATTTCTCTTGTGCTTTCCCAGTCTCTTGCTATGTTGGCATATGTATTAGTCTAGAGTATTGTGACTTATTAATTAATTGATTAGCTAATTCAGTTAACTATATTAAGCAGGGGTACTTTGAGCTCAATGTTCTGAGAGAATTTCCAATGGCTTACCCACTTCTTGAATGGATGATCAGAGAGGTTGACAGTAGCTCCCCCAGCTTAGGGACACTGGCATGACAGCTCTTGTTTTAAGAAAGCCCCTTTGGAATATGATCCAGAGCTCCCAGGTTCTGAGTTCTGGTCTCCTGCTCTCACATTTCCTCTAGAAGAGGTAGGAAGGAAAAGATGGAGGAGGAGAGAAGAAGAGGAAGGAGGAGGAAGAGGTATAGCAGTAGTAAGAAGAGAAGAGTAGTGGATATATGCACAGGGCCAGTGTCTCCTAACTTACCTCCAAAGTCCTGGTCCTCCGACCTGGGTGCTTCTTTGCATTCACGGCAGGTCTGATAATGGAGTTTTCTGTGCAGAGAGAAGGTGGTTTTTATGCAGGATTTATATCCTTGTAGGGCAAGGGTAGTCCTAGGTGGATATATACTATGGAAATAAATTTGCTCATCACTTTAAATGCAAGGAAAAGAACCTGTTCTTTCTGAAGATGATTGCCTCTATTTCTGACCCAACATCCTTTGTTGAAGGCCCATCTTTTTATATTTATTTATTTATTTTGGCTTGTTTGTGTATTTGGTTAGTTTGTCAATATGTTGGTCTTGGCTAAAAGAAGTGCATAGAAGATATAAGAGAATGCAGTCTTTGATTTCTGTTTCTCAAAAGGAAATAATGTTAATCCTAAATAGAATTCTAGTAGAGAAGGAAGGATGAGGAGAGGCTGTGCCCACAGCACATCTTCATTATGCAAGTGGCAGTGTTGACTGGACCAAGAAACAAAGGAGCCATGGAGCTTGAGCAAAGCCAAAGAGGAAGAAGAGAAAATGCTAAGGTAGGTTTCCCAGGGGCCCCTCTCTCTGAATTCCAGTGATGTAGCCAAGCTTCTGCTGGTCTCTCTGGGTACCTATCTCAGTTACTTTTCTCTCATTGCTGGGACGAAATACCTGGGGCTCAGAATTAAGGAAGGAAAGGTTTATTTATTTTTTATTTTTTAGGAAAGGTAGCTTACAGTTTGTAGATGTTTCAGACAGTACTCGGCTGGCCCCGAGGCAGAGTGGCACATGGCAGAGGGCAACATTTCATGGTGGCAGAAAACAGCAAAAGCAGCCAGAGGAAAAAGGGAGTAGCAGAGAGAGCATGCCTTTTTCCCTCCCTTATATTGTATGCAGGCTACCTGCCCCACGGTGAGTGTAGCACTCACACCCATAATCCCAGCATTGGACCATGAATCAATCATAAACTCTAGAAGCCTGCCCCATGACTGCACGAGGCTTTCATGGGACATCTCGACACAAACTATAACAGCATCACTATTCATTCCTCATCATTTGAGCCTCATGGGAAACTGGCAGGGGGGTTCTTATATTTTTTTTCTGTTTCCACTTTTTTATTTTAAAGACAATAAAAAACAATGAAAAAATACAGAATTTCAAAACAAGATGATAGGAAATTAACAATGGTTATTATATGGCATATTGTTATCTTCAAAGTAGTTGTTCAGATTACCAGATATAGGCACATAAGAGTGATCAAACAATATAAATACTAACTGTTCTTTTCAATGAACTAATAGAAATTGGCGGTTCAATTATCTTAGCTACTAAGATAATTTCTTTTCCCCTTTCCCCCATCCCAGTTGTTCTTTCCTTTTGAGCAGATTCATTCCCTTTCACAATATCTACTGTACCTTTTAGATCTTATTTACTTTCTCAGTTCTTACACTAGGGAGACAATATGATGTTTACACAAGCAAGTCTGATTTATTTCTCTCATAGGCATGGTCTCTAGATGCACCCATTTACCTATAAAAGCCTCTAGTTTATCTTTATAGCTGAGTAATACTCCATTGTATAAAAATACCACATGTTTTTTATCCATTCCTCAGTTGATGGTCATTTGGGCTGTTTCCAAGATTTAGCTATTACAAATTGTGCTGCTATAAACATGGGTGCATATATATTTCTGCCATATGATGTTTTCAGTTCTTCTGGGAAAATACTCAGAAAAGGAATCACTGGGTCGAATGGGACCTCTAATCCTATTTTTTTGAGGAATCTTCACATTGATTTACACAGTGATTTCACCAGTCTACACTCCCATCAACAGTGGAGAAGGGTTCCTTTTTCCCCACAGCCCAGCCAGTATTTGGTTTTGGTTGATTCTTTTGATGATAGCCATTCTTTCTGTATTATCTCTTTTTCTTGGTCATACTGGGAACTGAACTCAGGGCCTTGTGCGTGCTAGGAAAGCACTTTACCACTGAGCTATATCCCTAGCCCAAGATAGGCATTCTTTCTGGAGTGAAACAGAATCTTATTTTAATTTGCATTTCCCAGATAATCAATGATGTTGAGCTTTTTTTTCACATATTTATTTGCCATTTGTATTTCTTCATCTGAGAAATGTGTATTCATCTCAGATATCCATTTTTGAATTGGGTTTTTGAATTTAGGGGGGGTCTGATTTTTTAAAATTTTTTATATGTTCTAGATAGAAGTCCTTTGTCTGAGGGACAGTTGGCTAAAATTTTTTCCTAGTTTGTGGTTTGTCTTTTTACTCTATTGAGGATTTCTTTTTTTGTACAAAAACTTTTTAATAAGATGAGATCCCAGTTGTTGATTCTTTGAAGTACTTCCCATGCAGTTTGAGTTTTGTTCATGAAGTCTCTGCCTACCCCTATGTCTTCAAGATTTCTACCTACTTTCTCTTCCAGTAGATTTAGTGTTTCTGTTTTAATATTTAGATCTTTGATCCATTTTGACTTTAGTTTAGTGAGTGGTGATAGATATAGGTCTAGGTTTAGTCTTCAGCATGTGGAAAGCCAGTTTTCCCAGCACTATTTATTAAAGAGGCTATCTTTCTTCCAGTGAACGTTTGGCCTCTTTATCAAAGATAAGATGGTTGAGTGTGTTTGTAGTTGTGTCTGCGTCTTCTAATCTGTTCCCTAGATCTTCAGGTTTTTTTTTGTTTTTTTTTTTTTTTTGCCAGTACCATGCTGATTTTATTACAATAGCTTTTGTAGCATAATTTCAAGTCAGGGATTGTGATCTCTCCTGGTTTGCCTTTGTTGCCCAGGATTGCCTTTGCTGTTCTAGGACTCTTCTGGTTCCAGATGAATTTTAGGAATATTTTCTCTAGATCTATGAGGTATGTTAATGGTATTTTTATTGGGATTGCATTAAATCTATACAATAATTTTGGGAGTATGACCATTTTCACAATGTTGGTTCCTCCTATCCATGTGCAAGGAGTATTTTTCCATTTTTCTGAAATCCTATTTGATTTCTTTCTTCAGAGTACTGTAGTTTTCAAGGTAAAGGTCTTTTACCTTCTTTATTAGATTGATTCCTAAGTATTTCATTTTTTTTGATGCTATTGTGAAGGGTGTGGTTTCCCTAATTTCTCTCTCAGTAAGTTTCTTTTTTGTATGCAGGAATGCTACTGATTTTTGAATGCAGAATTTGTACCCCATTACACTACTGAATTTGGTTATTAAATCTAGAAGTCTTTTGGTGGAAGTTTTGGGGTCATCTATGTAGAGTACCGTGTTAATTGTGAATAGTAATATTTTCACTTCTTCCTTTCCTAAACTTATTCCTTGTATTTCTCCATCTTGTCTAATTGAACTGGCTAATGTTTCCAGAACTGTATTAAACAGGAGTAGTGATAGTGAACATCCTTGTCTTTTTCCTGATTTTAGAGTGAAAGCTTTCAGTTTTTGTCCATTCAATATGATGTTGGCTGTTGGTTTGTCATAGATGGTTTTTAACAGATTGAGATAAAGACCATCTATTCCAATGTTCTGTAGGGTTTTTATCACGAATGAGTGCTGAACTTTATCAAAAGCTTTTTCTGCATCTATTGAGATGATCATCTTTGGCTCTGTTGATATGGTGTACTACTTTTATTGATTTGCATATATTAAATCATCCCTACATTCCTGGGATGAATCTCACTTGGTCATGGTACATAATCTTTTCGGTGATTTGCTGCATTCTGTTTGCTAGTATTTTTTGATGATTTTTGCATCTATGTTTATGAAGGAGATTGGTCTGTAGTGTTTTTTTTTTTTTTTTAGTTGAGTCATTCTTTGGTTTTGCTATCAGGGTAATACTTGCCTCCAGGAATGAATTAGGGAAAATTGATTCCATTTCAATTTTGTTAAAGAGTTTGAGGAGTATTGACATTCAATCTTCTCTAAACTTCTTGTAGAATTCAGCTGTGAATCCCTCAGGACCTGGCCTTTTCTTTGTTGATAAGTTTTTAATTATGTTTTGAAATTCATTGACTGATATTGAGTTATTCAGAATTTTTACATCTTGTTGATTGAGCTTTGGTAATTCATATGTTTCTAGGAATCTGTCCATTTCTTCTGTGTTTTCCATCCTATGTGAGTAAAGATTTTCAAAGTAGGCATTGGTAATCTTCAGAATTTTTACAGGATCCATAGTGATTTCACCATTTTCACTCCTTATTGCATGAATTTGAGTTTTTCTTTCCTGTTTTGATAAGGTTGGCTAGGGCTTTATCAATTTTATTTGTTCTTTCAAAGGATCAACTCTTCAATTCATTGATGCTTTGTATTGTTTTCTTAGTCTTAACTGTGTTAGTTTCTGCTCTGATCTTTATATTTTCCTAACTTCTTTGGGCTTTGGCCTTGATTTGTTCTTCTTTTTATAGAACCTTGAGGTGTAGCACTAGGTTGTTTATTTTTGCTCATTCTGTGTTCCTGAGGTGAGAATTCAGTACTATAAATTTCCCTCTGAGAACTGCTTTCATTGTGTCCCACAGATTCCAGTAAGTTATATTTGCATCATAATTGTTTGTATATATTGCTTAATTTCTTCTTTGATGTCATCTGTGACCCACTGGTTGTTTAGGAGGGTGTTATTTAATTTCCATGTGTTTATGGAGGGTTTGCAGTTTCTTTTGTCAATAATGTCCAATTTCATTGTGCTATGGTAAGATAGTATGCATGGGAAAAGTTCAGTTCTTTGCATTTACTTAACCATGTTTTATGGGCTAGTATATGGTCCATTTTAGAGAATGTCCCATGTGCACTTGAGAAGAATGTATATTCTGATGTTGTTGGGTGGAAAGGTGAAAGTCTACTAAGTCCATTTTTTCATAGGTTTGCTTCAGTTCTATTATTCCTTTGGTGATTTTTTTGTCTAGTTGATCTATCTCTTTGTGACAATGGAGTGTTATTGTCCCCTACTATAATTGTGCCATTGCTTATTTGATTTTTCATGTCTCTTATTATTTGTTTTATATAGTTGTGTACTCCCATATTTGGTGCATATGTATTTATGACTGTTATGTCTTCCTTTTGAAGTTTTCCCCTAACAAGCATGTAGTGACCTTCTTTATCCCTTTTGATCATCCTTGACTTGAAATTCACGTTGTCTGCAAACAGAGTAGCTACACCCACTTTTTTCTAGAATCCTGTTGCATGGAGTATTGTTTTCCATCCTTTTACTTTCAGTGTATGAATTTCCTTTTGAGTTAAATGTATTTCTTGTATATAGCATATTGTTGGATTTTATTTCTTTATCCACTCTGCTGGTCTGTTTCTTTTGATTGGTGAATTGAGGCCATTTACATTAATGGCGATAACTGATACATACTGGCTTATCCATGTCATGTTATTTTTCTGCTGTTACTTTCCTATTTTCACCTCTGTTTAATTGCTTGCCCAGGTTTCTTCAACAGGTTTCTTCCTGTTGTTGTTCTTAGAATTGTGGTCATTTTTATCTCTTTCTAGTATATCTTTCAGTACTCTTTGTAGGATTACTTTGGTGGTTCTGAATTTCTTCAGTTGTTCTTTGTTGTGGAAGTATCTTATTTGTCCATTAATTTTGAAAGATAGTTTTGCAGGTTACATCAGTCTGAGTTGGAAGTTGTTTTCTTTCAGGACTTGAAATACTTCACTCCAAGCCCTTCTTGATGGCTTGTGTTGAGAAGTCTGCTGTGATTTTGATGGGCTTCCTTTATAGGTGATCTGTTTCTTTTCTCTAACAGCTTTTAATATTTTGTTCATGTGCTGGATATCTGGGGTTTTGTTTGTTATGTTGTTATGGCTTATGTCTGTGTGTCTCCCCAATGCCTCATGCAGACATGGGGCAGGCTATTAGAATTGAATGATTGTGGGTGTGAGAGCTACACCCGCCCTGGGGTGGATAGTTTGCATATGTAAGGAGAGGAGGAAGCTGCTTGGGGAGATTCCTCCCCCATTCCGCCCTGGTGGGTGCTTGTGGCTGCCGCCCTGAGATGCAGCCCTCTGCCACGTGCCACTCTGTCTTATAATCATGCCTAGTACGGATTTAAACCTCCACAAACTGTAAGCAAAATAAACCTTTCCTTTTTTAATTTTGGTCATCAGATATTTTTGTCCCAGCAGCAAGAAAAAAGTAACCAAGACATATGTGTCTTGATTTATTTGGTTATGGCTAATTCAAGTTGTATATGCCTCACTAAACTGTAAGTCAGTTTCTTTTCCCATGTTTAGGAAATTTTTGCTATTACTTCTGCAAGTAGTCTTTTTATGTCATCTATGTTGACTCTAGCTTTTTTGTTGATACCTATCTGTCTTGTATTTTTTTCCTTCCATCGTCTTGAAGCTGTTGAATTGTTATTTCCTGGTTCCTTGTGATTTTAAAGAGATCTTTCCTTTCATGATTGCTAGTTGCAATCCTGTCTTCATGTCTGAGAGTCTATCTTCAATTTTGTTCAAGTGATTTTTCCAGCCTTCAATAGCATTTTTAGTTTCCTGGATACCTCTTTGAATCTGTTTAATGCATTCTAACTTTTTCCTATATTGTTCATTCAAAGTTTCCACCATTTTCTTACATTGCTCTATTTTTTTTTTTTTTAAATCTGTGTCTCCTTTAGATATGATGAGCAGTTCTTTCATTATGGTTGTCATTTCTTTTTTTACTTGAGAGATTATTTGTGATCCAATTTCCTCTATAGCCTCCCAGAGTTGTTTCTTTACCTCAGTTGTTATCATTTCAGAAATTTCAGGTGTGTGACACCATCTCAAGGAGCAAAGGATGCTTTGGGGTTATTCTTGCATGGACTTTGGAAACTTTCAGAGCTTTACATTTATTTTGATGACCATTTGGAGACAAAATATAGCTAGTGCATGAACCCCATGTTCTCAGCAGTAGTAGCAAATTTTCTTTTAAAAAATCAAATAAAAATATAACATCTCTTTGGGGAGAAATATCAAGTAAATAATAGAACAAAATTACAAAAATTTGTGATGGCAGTACCTGAATGACTGTAGGTTGGGAAGTTTTTTTTATTAAAAAAAAAAAAAAAAGATCCTAAACTGCTTTCTATTGAATTTTGAAAATGAATAGATTAGGAGCCTAGACTTGGGTTATTGTTTGTGGCTAGAAACAACATTTGGTAGTCTGCAATGGAAAACACCTTATGAATATTACAAGTTGTTAGTAAAGGCAGTGGGTAGTGGGTGTCTATAATTTTCTAGCTGTTCAGCATCTAACCCTGCTTACTGCATTTAGGGCATTATCTTTCCTTGGGTGCTGATTTTGGTCTAGAAACTAAGAGGCCAGTCTTTGCTTTCCATGATCTCAGGTGGCTAGAGATGAGCTCTGAGCTGAATCCAGTCAACAAGGTCCTTCTGAGGACTCAAATCTGGAGCTACTGACATAAAGAAGTGGGCTGAAGTGAGTAGAGATCCTCTTAGTAGATTTTGCTTGGGGTGAAATTTTAGTTGATTTTGGCTGCTTAATTTTCCTGGCTTCTTCCTTATTTTAAAGTGTAATTTTCTAGTTTTCTTTGACTATGTGAGCTGTTGTGTACTTTTCTAACAGGGTAATTTTCTGTTAAAGGCAATAGAGTCCATCTTTGTTCTGTAGAATTTTAAGAACTTAGACCAAGAGGTGCTCTTTTTAGTGGTTACAATAAAGATTCTGAGATCAGGCTGCTTGAGTTCAAATTCCAAGTCATAGGATTCTAGACACACTCTTTTTGAAAGTTGCTTCTTGCCACTTGCAAAATGAAGATTATAGCAATGTGCACTTCATAGAGTTTCCCTAGGATTAAGTGAGAAAATGCTTTAAAATGAACTCTGTCACAGAGCAAGACTGTAATAGATGTTATCTATTACAGTGGCCAGAATTTGGATTTACAGAGGGATAAGAAAGATTTATTTTGGACCCTTTGTACCCATTCGGAGTTTTTCCCAGGAGCCTTAAGGCAGACTTTTGCCCAAGGACATGAGGCTGCTCTGTGTTATTTGGCTAAAGCTGCTTCCTCTCCCCAACCCCATGACTGAGTTCTGAACCCCAAACACTTTGACCTCAGCATGTTCTGAACACAGAATATTAGTACCAGGGACAGCACTATGACCTCAGTTGCAGGCCCCATCACTCCTCAGGATCAGGACTACATCTACAGTGGTGGACTATGTAATACAGTCACCACCAGCTGTAAGTTAAAAATTTAAGGATTGGGCTAGCTGAATAAAGAAGCAAACAAATATGAAAATTTCCTCATATTCCTCATGAGACTAACCTCATAAGAAAGGTTCTTTTCCTAAGTTTGCTGAAGCTACTTAATCTTTTCTTCAAAATAAAATTAATGCAAATGAAGCGATTTTGCACAGTTGGAAACATGAATTATGGCATCAGGTAAACTTGTTTTTAAAAAAAACTTTCCTTTACATACTAGTAGGGCGATGGTTGAAAATTTGTTTTATCTCTTTAATGCCTTGGTTTTCCCATAATAGAGATAACAGTAGTACCCATGCTCCTGTGTTAAATGAGAAAACACAGCCAGAATTGTGTTGTGCTGAATACTCTGGGTTGAGTGAAGTATTCAGAGGAAATTATGATCATTATCAACATCTTCCTCTTTCCTAATTTCTTTCCAAGGATCGTGGGAAAGTGTTATATTTCTAATGGGCAAGCACATCTTTGGGAGATCCTTTTTTGTTCCATTGGATAATTTTAGTAGGATAAGAATTGTGATACCTTCCCACTACAAGGGCATTATTTTGTTAGTTTCATTTGTGTTGCCTCTTTTTCCTGATTTTGTTTCTCCACTTTTGACATAAAGGAGTTTTCTTAGCCAGTTAAAGCGTTTCTGACCTAAGGCTTTGGAGGCAGCAAAATGACATGCATAACTGTATTTTGAATAGGAACTCTTGACTTCTGAGAGGAAATCTGATGATTCCATTATTTATGCTCCAGAATGAGGGTAAGCAAAGAGTGAAAAGCTCCAGGGATGAGAGGAAACAGGCTTAACTCTTTCTAGTGGAGTGCAGGCACAATGTCCTATAAGATCCTGCTAGTGTAGAGCTCTGCCTGTGTTCCTGGTTGGAAACTCACTTTTCATCCATTTGTGCTTGCTTTATTCCTTATTTTCCTAGTAGTGTGGATTAAATGCATGGCCTTGTGTATCTAAGCCATTGAGTTACACCCTCAACCCTTTTTATTTTTGAGACAAGGACTTGCTAAGTTGCCTGAGATGGCCTTGAATGTGTGATCCTCTTGCCTCAGTTTTCAAAGTAGTTGAGAGTACAGGTGTGCATCATACCTGGTCTTTTCCTTGATAAGATCCTTTTAGGCATTGTATCATTTCTTCTATCACATTATACTTTTATTGTTAGATGGCATTTACATATTTTCTTTCCTCTGTCATGAATGATCTACCCTTGTTCTCTCCCTTCAATAAGTTAAATTCCTTGGATCCTTCAGATGTTATCCTGAAGTCACATACTCTCAGCTTCCTTGTGATATTGGGAGGGGGGTGGGTAAATCAGTACCAAACAAATTAAGGAAAAGGCCAGAAGTGATTCAGACAGAGACTAAAATACACCTCTATTAAATTAAAAAGCTGATGAAAACATGACTCATTTCAGCGGGGATTCTTAATTGAGATTCCTAATTCTAGCTCCAGAATTAACTTACATGCTTTGTCATAAGTAGTGCTGGACTCCACAGGATCCCTGCAGCTGGAATGCTTTTGTAAAACTTTAGGATGATATGGCACCAAAAGTATTGGCAAAATAAACTTAGTTCAATTTTATGAGAACAAAATTAAAAACTTTTGTGCTTCAGAGGACAATATTAACAGAGTAAAGAGGCAACCCCCAAATGGGAGAACATATTTATAAGTCATGTACCTGATAAAGGATTGTCTTGTTACTTTTCTTATTGCTGATTCAAAATATCCAACACCCAAAGTTAAAGGAGGAAAGGTTTATTTTGACTCATATGTTGTAGAGGTTCATGTCCGTAATCAGCTGGCTCCAAGACAGGGTGGCAGGGCCAAGGGGATCACAGAGGAGAAAGAGTTTATGGGAGACAGAAGACAACCAAACCAGCAAGGAAGTGACAAGTGACAAGACCCTTTCTGTCCTTTATATCTTAGCCAAGTAACCCATCCTTAGAGCAGGTAGCACTCACACCCATAATCCTAGTGTACTTAATTATAGCAATCCATCAATCCCAGTGTCTTACATTCTAGATATAGCCATCTCTGAAAAGCCCCATCTATGACTGTATGTGGCTTTGTGGGGACATCTAAATACAAATCATAACAGAGATTAATATTTAGAATATATGTATAATGCTATGATCCAATAACAAATAAACAATCTGATTAAAAATGAGCAAAAGGCTTGAACAGTCTTTCCCCAAAGAAGATATGTAATATGACCATAAGCACATGAAGACAATCTCAATATCACTATCATTAGGGAAATTCAAGTCAAAGCTGTGATTAGATACCATTTGGCACAATTAGGATGACTATTATTTTAGAAAGCCAAAACCAAAACACATGTCAATGGGGATTGTGGTAGATTAACTAATGGTCAACTTGTTATACCTAGCTGAACTTAATCAGTGTGGTGTTGGGTGTGGAAAGCCCACCTGAGGATTGTTGCCAATAACATACAAGGAGAACTAGAGGAGAAGATAGTATATTATTGATTCTCCTGGAGAATTCTCTTTGGGGGAGCTCTGGTTCTCACCTTGAGCATTGCTTCCTGACTCCAATGCAGATCCTCAGTCTGCTGGCTCAAATCTTTCACCCTGCTTATGCAGACTTTCTAGCTTCTGCCACTGGCCTTTGGGCCTTCCCAGTGCAGATCCTTAATACAGATATGCATGAGACATTTTCCTGGGCTCTAGGTCTTCAGCTGCACTTCTTCAGGACATTGTTGTGGAATCTAGGCCCTCAGCTGGATTCTTTGTATCTCTAGTGTGGAAAGATCTCCTGTACCCTTTTGCATTTGACTCTTGTAGGGGAAAATTATAAAACAACCCTATAAATTATGTGTCCTGTATTAATCTTTTCCTTTGTCAATCCTGACTACAACAGGGATGTAAAGAAATTAGACCCCTTTGCATTGCTAGTCAGATGTAAAATACAGTCCTTATGGAAAACAATATGGAGGTTTCTCAAAACCTTAAAAATAGAATTACCATATGGCCTAGCAACTGTACTTCCAGGTACAAACCAGATTGAAGACAGGGACTTGAACAGACATCGGAATACCTATGTTCATAGCAACATTTTCACAATAGCCAAAAGATGGAAGCAACTGTGATCATTGATTGTGACGTATTAACTTGACTTGAGTAAGAACCATCTTAGCAGATGAGTAAAGTTCTGGGTGTATCTGTGGATGACTGACATGTAGGCCAACGAACTTAACAGGGAAGACCCACCCTGGAGGTAGGTGGCACTAACCAACAGGCTTGTGGCCTGGCTGCAATGAAAAGGGAAAGAAGGAAGTGCCCCATTTTGGAAGAACTCTCGTCTTTTCCATTACCTTTGGATATCAGTCTCCAGTTTCTTCAGACTTCCAATGCAGACTCTCACCAGCAACTCTACAGTGAGCTTCTAGGCCATTGACCATCAGCTGGTCCTGCATCCTTAATCCCATTTTTTCTGTGGCTTCCATCTTTTTGGGCTAAGCAGCTACTAGATCCTTTGGCTCTCATGTGTGCAGAAGGCCTTGTGTACTCTTCTGCTTCTGATCCTGCAAACCCAACCAATAAATTCTTTTACAGTCCTTATGGAAAACAATATGGAAACAAATATTATACCTATATTTTATATTGATTATGTTCCTCTAGAGAACCCCACCTAACACAGTGGGCAGGGCACCTCAAAATGCATAGGCAGAGATGGGAGGTGGTGGTGATCACACAACAATGGATATATACACTTAAAATGGCCAGTTTGTGTTATGTACATTTTTAATAAAACCTAAAGAAACTTAAGCAGGAACAATGCAAAGCAAATGCCTTGTTTTGGCTGGCTCTTAAAGAAGAGAACAGGACCTCAGGAATGGTGCTTTCCTGGTTCCCGCTTATGTCACTCAGACAGGACTGTCTCATTGATGTAATTCCAGAAGGAAGTGGAGAAGAAGCATTTCCCCAGCATATTGCCAGAGCAGCATTTAATGTTTCCTGTTCTATATTTGTATGGAGCCTCACATTTTTCCTCTTATCTCAGATTATAATTACCCTTCCATTTATGGAACCATTTATTATATTTTCCCATGATCACATTAGAACATTTGAAATTGCCATTGCTAGTAAAAAAAGATTGAATATATATTTGCAATCTCAGGTGGCTCAATACTCAACAGAGAGCAAGCACCTGAAGCTTAAGGACAGGATCTGGTCTAGAAAAGCCATTATAGATGAGGGCTTAGCACATCTAATGTAGAAGTTTCACAAATATAACTGTCTTCCCACACACAAATAGCTATTTGCTATGTGAGTGGAACTGGATACTCCCACCAAGCATCACAAATTAAAAGGTATAAAGCTTTGATCTTTGTAGAAAAGAAATACAGAGAAATGTGTAATATTGAACAGTAATGTTATAACATTTATTGATCAACTCTTATTCAAGTGATCTCTGGCATAGTAGCTTTTCCTTCTCCCCAGCTCCTAGAGAAGGATGGGAGAGTTTACTTGGGTTTGTACCTCATGAAATAAATACAGAAACTTTGATTGCAATAATATTTTGTTTTGTGGGTAAAGGGAGATTTTTCTTTCCAGTAGTAGAGATCAAACCCAGAGCCTCATCATGCTAGGCAAGTGCTCTACCACTGAGCTACACCTCTAACCCCTCCAATTATTATTTGTAGCTTTATATATTTTGAATACTTGTCTATAAATATACAGCAATAGAATTTTAAAAAGTTACATGAGACTTTCTAGAATATGCAAGACCCTGACCATGTTTAAGTGGGTAGATAGGGACACGTTTGCTATTAATTTATGACTGCTGGGTTGCCTTTAGCCATGACTATTCATTTCATTAAACAAGATGGCACTGACTTCCTTGTTCCTCAACATTCAGGCAGATATTCAGACCCGACTGAACTTCATCCTGCTTGAATCCAGGCCCTACTCTTCTGCCCGTTGAATGTCTCCCTTCTCTTACTATGCCTGTTTTGATTTGGTTTCAGTGTTATCTTTGCCTATATTCTTTTGAAATTGGACTGACTTTTAAAAACAATATCCAGAGCTTTGAGGCATTAGAGAAAGAGCCCACCTTTCTGACGCATTTAATAGGAGTGTAGAGTTAAACTTTTCCCTTTTTCTCCCTTTACTCTACTGTTTGGATCTAAAGATCATATCTGCATATGGGATGCTATATGCTATATGTCCACAGACATTTTTTCCCCATAAGGTGTGTGGAGAGGAAAAAATAACATCGTAGTTAAAAGCATAGATTTTGGAGTTAGACAGTTTCATTATGAGTCCCAGCTGCCACATACAAAACTGTGTGACCTTGGACAATTTACTTAATTTTTCTGTACTTCATTTTCCTGATTTCCAAAATGAGGGGCTTAAATGTACAAATATCTTAAAATACACCTTGTTGCACCATAAGACCTTTAGCAGAGCTGGGCATTGTAGTCTTAACACTCAGGAGGCTGAGGCAGGTGATAACAATTTCAAGGTCAACATGATCTATATAGCAAATCTGAGGCCAGCCTGGAATACAAAGACATGTCTCAAAACAGAAACATAAGCAAAAACAAGAATGAAAATAAGCCAAGCCAAAAGAGAAAACCTCTAGCAATATCACTGGTTATCAATATTATAATTATTATTATTACTATTATTATTATATTCATATAATGATTATCACTTGTATCTTTTAGTATGAGGGAAATCTTTTAGAAGGGATTCCTGGGAGTTCAAAGTTAAAAAAAAACTGAAAGAGTAAAAGAAATAAAAGTCAATTAAAGTTCCAGAGTCTTTCTTGAGAACTGGTTCTAGGAGGCAGAGAGTAATTCAGAATCTAAATGAGAGGATAAAGTAGTATAAAAAGAGAGAGAGGGATAGGAAAGTTTAGGTCTGCACAATACAGTGCAATAACAGCACAGGTTAGTAAAGTGTAGTATTTTTCTAACATCTCAAAAACTGTAGATATTGCTTTAAAAATGGACTAGTCTTAAATAGAATGGCAAGAGGTGACAATAAATCCAAATTAAAAGAGGCAAAATGAGAGAAAATTCTGAGGTCATCAGGGGAGCAAAGCTGCTGAGAAGAAGCCAGTCTGGCATTAGCCATGGAGAGGGATTGCAATAAAGTATTGTAAAATAGATGAATTTGTTGAAGGCAAGCAAATAAGCATTTGGAATTGGGGAGCTTGAAGGTCCTGGACAAAAGACACTATCATCCACTTCTGATGGAAACATTTCCACCTGGAAAATGAGATGGCGCAGAGCCATCTGTCCCAGCTGGGAAAATCCATGGCACAAAGGCATTTTGGTCTCAGGAGATGGGGCATGGGATCTCTGGAGGTCAAGAAAGGAAGTTCTGTGTGTGAAACAATATCCCCAGTACCACAAAAGAGCCTGTACCACTCTGAGCTGAGTGAAGCACGGCTGCAACCTTCTTAATAATGACAGTGGCAATAATAAGGATGATGATCATAAGTTCTTCCTTTGTGCTCAGTAGTGTTCTTAGCTCTTTGAATGTAACAGCAGGGTGTGACCTGGGTACAACACTCAGTCCTGTGTTTCAGGTGATGATTTGTGGCAGATAGAATTCTGAGATGACCCGCTTGATCTCTGTCCTATGTCGTGACTCACTCTACTCACAGAATATGGAAAAGGTGATGGCAGGTCTGGTGCTTTCTCGATTAAGTTGTTATTTGGCAAAGGTAGTGGGATGTCACTGTGTTATTACATATATTTATAAATGTTTATATCCATATCACATGAAGAAGGTTCATTCTTTCCTGCTGGTCTCAAAGAAACAAGCCACCGTGAGTTCCACAGCTACAACAAAATGAATGCACTCAGAAGCAGAGTTTCTCTAGTCCAGCCGCTGGATGAGCATGCAGCCCAGCTCACCCCTTGATGCCAGCCTTGTGAGACTCTGAGCAGAGAAGCCAGCAAAGCTGCTTCTAGACTCCTGACCCTTGGAAATTGGAGGAGTGGCTAAATCATGTCTGTTTTAGCTGCTAAGTGTATGGTCACTTATTACACAATAGTAAGAGACAAATGCATCTCTTGTAAAGGAGGTAGAACAATGGGTTAGGGCCTATGACTCAGACTTTTCAGCACTTCCCCAAAAGGGCCAAACCAGGGAGACATGAAAGTTTGATCTGAGGACCTTGCCTTGCATGGCATTGCCTACACCGTTGTCCAAAACGTCTCCTGTTACAGTTTATGTCTAGATGTCCCCCAAGAGCCTCATGCACTCACAGGCAATGGTTTTGAAAGGTGATTGACTCATTGGGGCACTATAGCTAAATGTAATGTTAGAAGGTGGAACCCAGTCAGAAGAGGAGGCCACAGGAGGTGTGAACTGGAGAGGTCTACCTTCCTTCCGGGCTCCTCGCTTCTGTCTGTGTCCTGGCCACTGTGACATGAGAAGCTCTCTTCCACCATGTGCCTCTGCCTTGCTGTTTCTTCTTCATAGCTGGCCAATATGAACTAAAACAGCCAAAATAAAACTTTTCTCCTTTAAGTTGTGGATGTTGGGTATTGTGTCTCAGGGGTAAGAAAGTTATTAGTTATATCCCCATGATTCCTTGCTACTGTCTGCCCTCCTTGCCCTATTGTCCTGCAAGTAGAGGACTTGCTTATCTGTCTGTCACTCTCACTGAAATGTAAGCTCAGTGGTATCAGGGGCTGAATCTAGCATCTCTAGTATCTAGCCCTGTGATGATTCAATTAATAATTGTTGTCAAAATAAAACACCTGAATAACTGACCGCATCCTATCAATCAAGACAGAGAAGCCCAGTGATGGAGGCTGGGAAACTGATGAGTTAAGCAGTTTGGCCAGGATGTCACGTCTACATAGTGGTAGCAAGAGGTAGGACCCAAAACATGAAAGAATCCTACAGACAGGGACTCCAAGCTGTAGCTTGTAGGCCAAATCGAGAACATTGCCCATTTTTCTATGGACCATGTGAAAACAATAGTTTTTACATTTTTTAATGGTTGAAGAAAATTCCCAAAAATATTTTGAGATGTGCAAAAATTTCATAAGATTCAGATTTCAGAGCCTGTAAATAGTTTTCTTGACACATAGCCATGCCCATTTATCTATGTTTTAGCTGCTTTCAAGTTGCAGGTGGAGAACTGAGTAGTTGTAACCAAAACCGTATAGCCTGCAAAGCTGAAGACATTTACCATGGCCCCTTTACAGAAATAATTGCCTCTGAAGCTAGGTCCTTTGGGTTCCAAATTCCATTTTCCACACTTCTCTGCTGCATAGTTGTGTCAAGTCAATGAAAGGTTGTTTCCTTGTCTGTAACATGAAGGTAAAAACATTCTCTGACTTGTAACATTGTGGTAAGGATCACCCACAGTGTATGTAAAATTGTTGAGCATGAAAGGAACTCCCAGTAAATGCTAGTTGTCACCATCACCCTCTCACTGTGTCATATCATGTATAAGTCATGTCATAAGAATGGATCCTGTCAGAGAAGTTTTGGTATTGAATGGATGTCTTATATTTCCTAATACCTTTTGAATATTATACTTAATTTTAGTGATCAGAATGGCAAACTGTATATACACTCATCAAGTATTTCCTGTCAGTCCTTGGCAAACAGAAGAATACTGTTCTGAGGGCTGTGTGTGTGTGTGTGTGTGTGTGTTTGTGTCCAGGCACACAATATATACTGCAACTGAAGGAGTACCCATCGTTTGGTAAAATGCTATCCTCTGAAACTCTCATACTAGACAACACTAGAAACTTGGATTCCATTTGGGGATATGATATGTTTTCCAGGGCCCTAACCCTTACAGGATTCTCCCTTTGGAGAGAGAATCTCTTCCTTAATTGCCTGTAAGTGGAGTAAAAATATCTTCCTTTACCATGCTCCTAGAAGCTAAAACTCCTCTATTGTTTATTCAGTTCTTCAGTTCTCTGGTTATTTTATTTTCTAAAAGTACTCTATCAAATGGCAGAGTACCATGTAGAGTGCAAACATATTTTATCTAAAAAGAGCAGTGGGGTTGTAAAGAGATGTTGTTATGCTAGAAGGCGGTCCAGTAAAGGTGGATGTTTCAGAGAGATGAATTTTTCCCAGGGATTTCATCTTCCTGTCTCTACATGTTGCCCTGATGTTGTCTCTGCATGATGGTGGGTTATAGTCTCAGAAGAAGGCAACAAAGGCAAAAAGGCATGCTTTTTAGCGGTGTCCAATGTCTCACTCTTCCAAGTGCACTCTCAACCACTCCATCAGCATTTGCTCAGAGTTGCCCAAAGCTTAGCATGCATAAGAATCACCTGTGGAGCATATTAAGAAGCAGAGCTCTAAACTTTTGATTCTATAGATATGGTGTAGGGGATTTTCATCCTATAAAAACATGTTGGGTGACTCTGGTGGCAGGAGTCTCTGTACCATGCTTTGGGAAAAATTGACCAGTATTATTTTATAGATCTAAAGTGCCTCCCCACCAATCTCATGTGTTAGGAGTAGGACTTTTGAAAAGATCACTCCATTGATGAGCTCATAGCTGCATTTACTGTTAGGAAGTGGGTCCTGGTTGGAGCAGGGAAGTTAGCTTGGGTGTGACCTGGAAGGGTGTGTTCTTGTACCCTGCCCCTTTCTCTTGCTTTGGCTCTCTTGTCTCTCTGCTTCCTGACTTCCTTGGGTTGAACCCCTTTCCTCTGCTCCACCTTTCTGCTATGCTGGTTCCACCTGGGAGTGAAACCTCTGAAATAATGAGCCAAAATAAACCTCTTCTCCCCTGAGCTATGGATGTCAGGTGTTTTGTCCCAGGGGTGGAAACGCTGACTGAGCAACCAGGATCTGATTGGCCCTCGGTTTTATCATTTCAACCCTAAGTAGATAGTGATTAACTTATGATAATTGTTCCTTTGCTGTGGATGGTGGTCAGAAAGGTGACTCTGCTCCCCTGGGGGTGAGAGTCCAACTCTAGAATCAAAGAACCAGTGGGTCCTAGAGCTCTAAGCTAGAGTCTTGGAAGGCTAGTCATGGCTTTCTGATCAAACAAGTGTATACTTGAGGGTCTGGATGTCAAGCAATGTGTTCACACTGTAGGTCTTAGTCTTTGGAAATGGTAGGCATTCCCTCTGGTCACTATCCTATTCTCTAAAAAGATTCTCAAAAGGTAAGGCTTGCTGAAGCAACGAACTCTAGCTTCAGGAAAAACTCTCATCTAAGGGCCAGACTCTCACATTTGGAGTTAAACCTTAAGAGACAGAGGCTATAGGCTTCAGAATGAAAGATTCCCTGGCCTCAGGTAGGGAGGCACTGTAAATCCTGCTGAGAAGATGAGATGCTGGTTAAACTCATTATTTGCTGTTCAAGACTCTCCCCCTGCAATTTTCATCCTTTGGTAAATTTATAATCTCTAAATCCTTAGCCAAGATCCAACCCTTGAGGGAGAGAGCAGCCAGAAGATTTAAAAATTATCCTGTCCCCATGGGTGTTAATGGTGAAATAGACTTTGGTAATACGTTCTTAATTGTCACCATAAATCAACATTGGACAATATGTTAAGTTCACCCGTGTAAATTGACGATTGGAGAGGCTTTTCCACGCTTTGGAGACAGCTGTAACTTCAATGAGACAAGTGGTTTGCCTCAGGGGATGTGGCCCAATAAACATACTAATTCATTTCCTGAATGCCTGCCATGGTCTTTACCCTCAGAAAAGGTACCTGACTGGTTAAGAGAAGCAGCTCCTAAGTGTTTAGGTTTGAAGTTTTGACACATAGAGAAGGGCATTCTTGCCTGTAGGCTATAGTTTTTCACTAAGATCTTTTGTACCTTCTCTATATGTTCCCTAGAATCTGTGAGCCAATTATGCAGTCTAAGAGAGTTTCCTTTTTTTTTTTTTTTTTTTTGGTACCAGGAAGTGAACTTAGGACCTTGAGCTTGCCAGGCACGTGCTTGTGCTGCTGAGCTATATCTCCGGCCCATTATGACAGTTTCTACAAGCATATCCCAGTTTTTTTTTTTTCTTTTTCATACATTGCATGAATTTCCTCTCCAACCCATTTGTTTACCAAGTATTTCTGCACATCTACCAGATGTGAGGCACTGTACCTGGCACCAAGGCTTTAGTAGAGATCAAACCAGGCAAAAACCTCATGTGTATGATCTTATAAACAAAAGATTGCTCTAGAGATAGAAATATGGGGTTCTCCGGTGAGAATAATAGATGGGCTTTAGTCTGAAAGAGGGTCTTTTGGATTGGGCAGTTAAAGATCAAATGTGAAGAGGTTAGATCTAGGCAAGACTTTCATGGGAAGGAGGAACTAGCCATGCTCCACAGGAAGAAGAGCCCAGGCCAAGGGAACAATAAGGACAGGGGGCCTGGAGCAGGAATGAGTTTGGCATGTTAAATGTACAGTAAAAAGGCAAAAGTGGATGAAGCATGGCTAAGAGAGACAATGCAAAGAGATGAGATGAGATCAAAGATGTGAACAAGGATCAAATAATTAGATGATCTGGCAATGGGTTGCACTCTAAGCATGAAAGGAAGCAGTGCAGGGATTTAATGGCAGAGTGAATTTTTAATTATAGAGCCCAGTTCATTCTGCAAGAACGGTCAGTTTGGAAGCTCTTAGATGTCAAAGAGAAGGCTCTCCCAGTTTTCCTGGTAAGTGTTGCAGACCAGGGTGAGAGAGGTGCGGCAAGCATGGGAAGAGGATAAAGGAGTGGTTGAGGTTGGATGGGAACTGGAAGGAACCAGGAATGATATTTAGCTTTTGGCTTGAGGAACTGGTGAATGGTAGTACCATTTACTGAAATGGGAAATAAAATTTCTTTTATTTGGAGTTCTTTGTAGGGGAAGAAAGTCAACATTTCTGTTTAGCCACGTTGAGCGAGGTGACTAGCAGACATTGACATGGAGCTGTTGAGGCAGTGGGTCAATATGTGAGTCTGAGGCTCAAGGGAAAAACACTATGGGTGACTTGAGAGTCTCCTGGCAGAAGGACAGAAAAAGAGCAGCTTCTGTCACCAGTGACTTTTTATTAGTACAGATGATTAGCCAAGCTTCCAGCTGGCTGAAGCATTGAGCAATTAAGCAGGTAGAGTATCATGGCCAAAAATTCAAGATAGTCCTCTAGGGCTTTCCAGACTCTACACTAAGCTCTTGGAAGAGTTTACAAACTATAAAATATATTTGTATATAAGTGTGTGTACAATTTTTGATACATACATTCAAGTAATATATATATATAAATATTATATATAATATCAAATATAGTATATACACATATATCAAATATGTATATATATACAAATATCATATATACATATTCAAGGTGGTAAGGGTAAGGTACACATATATCAGCATTCCTGCCATCTTGTAGTACTTTTAATTGTTGTTGCCTCTAGGGAGTTGTTTTATAGGGTTGATGAGCCCAGATTTGGACCCTAACTCAAATTTGCTCCACATTCTTAAGTTAATTTTATTTTAAAAATTATCATTCAGTGAGGCCAGGGATATAGCTCAATGGCACAACTGCCTGCTTCACAAGCACTAGGCCCTGAGTTCGATTCCCAGTACCAGAAAAAAATTATTGTTTAGTGAAACTGATCTTTCAAAGAGTTCTGTGACTAGGCATTAAGGAGGTAACACCACTACAATAAGAACACAAAATACTCCTTCCACTCGTATGTCACATTCTCACCCTGTTCCTGACCCCTTGTAACTGGTACTCTCTTCTCTGTCACCACTTTTGCCTTCTCAAGAATGTTATATAAATGAAATCACATAGTATATAAGATTTTAAGTGTAATTTCTTTTACTCAACAATGCCTTTGAGATTCATTGGCGTTATTGTACATGTTGTAGTTTATTCTATTTTACCTCTAAGTAGCACTCAATTGTGTCAATATGCTGCAGTTCATTTAACTTTACCTGCTGAAGGATATTTGGGTTTGTTCCATTTTAGGTTAATTGTGAATTAAATTACTATAAACATTTGTATGTTTATAGTAGTAAGCAACCCTTATGTGAGCTAAAGGTTTTATTTCTTTAAGGGAAATAACCAAATGTGGGATTGCTAGGTCACATGATAAGTGTACAATTAACCTGATGAACGACTGGTGTTCTGTAACTTTGCATTTGTTATTTTGCATCTGTACCTGAGTTTCTATTTCTGTAGAACAAATGAAGTAACATATGCCAATGTTTGACATGCGGATTTATGGGGTCAGCAAATGTTTTCCTAGATCCCAAATACTAAGATATTCTGGGATGGTGAAATTAATACAAATAGAAAACTCATAGAAGTTTTAGAGAAATCTATTAAAACATGGGACTTTCCATGGGAATCAAAAAAATATCCTAGTCTAAAATTACCTCATTAAAATAAGCTTTTGCTGGGATTTAGCTCAGCAGTACAATGCTTGCTTAGCCAGCGTGAGGTCGTGAGTTTGATTCCTGGTGCCAAAAACAAAACAAAACAAAACAAACAAAAAATGAATAAAATAAAATAAAATAAGCTTTCATGAGGACTTTATACTCTAAAATCGCAGCTCCTTCCTTTGTTTCTTGTAGTTCTTCCACTTTCCAAGTAAACCTTAATGGCCTCAATCCTATGAAATTGGGAAGGCAGAAAGGGATAGTCTCCAGAGATGGACACACTGATTTAAACCTTCTTCCATTTCTTCTTAGGGAGATCTTCTGCTATTATAAAGTGGTTTTATTTTATTGTTTCCAATAAAAATAATCTCTGATCAGAATTAGCCAAACAGAAATTCCTAAGTTACCTACATTTTATGTGCCAAGTGGGGGGAGTGAGTATTCTTTGTAGGGTTGCCAGATTCAGCAACAAAAACAAAACAAAATATCAACAATAACAGATGCTCATGCAATACTGGAAGCATATTAAAATATTTTGTTGTTTATTTGAAATTCACATTTAGGTGATATCTTCATTTCTCTGTACTCACTGACACACAATACCTAACACCCACAACTTAAAAGAAGAAAGTTTTGTTTTGATTCACAGTTTGTAGAGGTTACAGTCCCTAGTCAGCAGGCTCCAAGGTAAGGCAGCATGGCAGAGGAGAGTTGCTCATGGCATGGCAGGCGCAAAACACAGAGAGCTCAGGAGAGAGGGAGAAGAGACACTCTTTCAGGCCACACCCCCAGTGACCCACCATCTCCAGCCAGGCTTCACCCCGCAACATCACATTTAGCTATAAATTCACCAATGGACTAATCCACTAATTAGTGTCATGTCTTCATGATCCAAAAATCTCCCCAAAGTCCCACCAGTGAGCTCATGGGGCTTTGTGAGGACATCTAAATATAAATCATAACATTTCACCCCTAGCCCCTAAAAGACTCATGTGTATCTCTTTATACAAAATGAATTTAGTTCATTTCTAGGAAGTTGTCAAATTCCTAACAGTTTTAGCATTGCTGAAAAGTCTGGTCTAAAGTCTCCTCTGAGATGTAAGATGAACTGTTAGCTGTGAGTCTCTATAAAAATCAAAAGAAAGTTAAACACTGCTGAGATACACAAGTACTGAGTAAATATCCCCATTCCACAAGGGAGAAATGGGGAGCTAGAAAGGAATGGGACCAAAGGTAGACCAAAATGTAGCAGGGCAAACATTAAATTCACAAGTTGTGGTGAGAAGTAAACTCCAAAAGGCTTAGGTGGCTCTGCACTTATGGCACTGTTGGTGGTTGTAACCCTCTCTTGGGCTGCCTTAGTACTCTCTTTGTGACTTTTCTCAGTCATTCCACATTTGTGGCTTTTCCAACATGCTTGGGTCTCCTCTGTACTTTCAGCTTCACACTCACAGCTTCACACACTGTCCTCTCAGGGTTCACTGCATGGCCTTCTAAGACTTCTTTTGAAATCAGGTAGAAGCCTTCCTGCCCCCACAACTCTTACATTCTTCATGTATGTAAAGCCAGCACCACATGGATGATGCAAAGGTCTGCTGCCAACTGGAGCTGTAGCAAGCTTTTCTTTCACCATAGCTATAGGGATCTCTGAGTGCCTGGAAGGCTGAGCACTATGAACCAAATCCCAAGGAACAAATTCCCTAGGTGGCTGCCATTCAGGAGCATGGTGCCCTAGGGCTCTTTTCTCAAAACAGTCTTTCACTTTTGTGATTTTTGAGCCTGCAAAAGATGAGGTCTTATTGATTTCTCATATATCCTCAAAGCATCCTTTCTATTGTCCTGTTGTAAAGTACTTGGCTTCTTTTTAATACTAATAATTTTAGCAGCCAGAGTCTCCCCTGATCCATCTTTGTGGTCCCCAACATTACCAGAATTTCCTTTCCTGCCAAACTCTAAACTTTTTAAATCATTAAGCTGGGCTGTTTCCTCTTGATTCTCAATGTAGAGCTAGTTAAATGCCACAACAGTACCCATGTCACAGATGCAACATTAAGGTGACTTAAAATCTCCTCTGTGAGATTAATTAGTCCACTGCCCTAAATCTCAGCCTCCCACAAAGTCTTAGGACATGAGTAAAATTCACACAAATTTATTGCCAGAGCATAACACATAGGATCAGGAGTTTGATTGCCGAAAGGGTCCTTGTTCCCAACCAAAACTTCCTGATCCTGGTCTTTTCTGTCTGCTTTTCTATTAGCATTCTAGTCTTCTGACCTCTGACCAGAATCTCCCATCAAGCTCAGCTTATAGCATTCTAGCTCGGGCTTTCTAAAAGTGTCTCCATCCAGCATCTCCAAAACTTTCCAGAATCCTTCCGTGAACTGGTTCCAAATGGTTGTAAACCACATGATCAGGAAGTCATGGATGTCATGGACAGGTAGTCATGATCAGGTAGTCATGGACAGCAACAACTGCACTTCTGACACTAAAATCTGTCTTAGTTACTTTCTGGTCACTGGGACACAATATTTGACACACACAACTTAATGGAGGGAGGAAAGGTTTATTTGGCTCACAGTTTGTAAGGTCTTAGTCCGTAGTTGGGTGGCTCCAACACTGACAACATGGGAGAAGGAGCATGGCAGAGGAGAACTGTGAGTGAAATGACAGGCAGGAAGCAAGGAGAGGGATTAAAGGGAGGAAGGAGGGAGACACAACCTTCTAGATCATGCTCCCAGTGACCTACCTCCTCCAACTATGCTTCACCTCCCAACATCACATTTAGTTGTAAACTCATCAGTGAACTATGTGTGAACCACTGATGAGTATCATGCCTCCATGAGCCAATCACCTCCTAAAAGGAAGAGGAAAACTAATAAAAGTATCATTTCCCATCATGAAGGTCAAGGGAAGTGTTACACTGTCAGTCAGTTACCCTTCATATCAATTTCTAGCATTGAATTAGTGGAAGAATCCTTCCAGTGGCATAGCTGTTTTAAGGAATCAAGTATCAAAGTATAGCAGCGGAAGCGGTGGGAATGGTGATGATGATGATGAGATTATTTATCAATAACTCATATCCTCTGAGCAGTTACTCCATTTCAAAAACTCTTGCAGGGTGCTTTATCTTTTCTATATTATTTAATTCTGATAAGAATGTTGTTATTTTACAGATGAGAACATTGAGGCAGGGAATAGCACTTGCTCAAGAACAGTAGGTTAGTTCCCCATTTCTCTTAAGAATTTTGGGGTTTCCATCAGGAGAGAAGCAATTCAGTGTCCTCTGCCTGGCTTAGATATGTCATAGTCAGCATGCTCCAGCAAAGTGCTATAGCAAACATTAGGAAAACAAGAATTTCCTCCAGCGAAGGCAGTGGTTTGCTGTTGTGATTTCCTTTGGTTTAGTCTTGACTCTGGCCCAAACACAGTCCTAAACCTCAGTTTTCTGACTTGTAAAATGTGAGGAGTTGAATTATCTCTGAGAACTCTCCCATGTTCCAGGCTCTCTGATGTATGATTTCTAATGTTCATTTCACATAAAAAAGACAAAAACGTGTACATAAATTGAATGAGAGGAGAAATATCAAGAGAAGCTCAACTTAGGGCAGTACATGGAATAGGACTGTGCTGGCAACAGAGACAAGCAGAAGAGAGGATGACCAAGCCCCAATGTGGCTACCTAGAATACACGCTTGACCTAATAGGAAAATAAAGGACTGGACAGGTTGGTGCTGTATAGAGATGAAGCCAAGCATGCTCAGGGTGGATCTCAAGGGAGGGAGGATCCCAAAGTTACTGAGACTAAGATTCTATTTTCCTTTGAAATGAAATCTAAAAATAAAACATTCTCTTTTAGAAAAAAATTAAATTTGTTTTTCTTTCTTTTTGGACTGTGAGTTTTACCCGAGATGAAGAATAGCCTGTGGAGAAAAATTAGTTACTTGTTGATTATGGAGGTGGTGAGGTAGGAGGTAGAACTATACACAGTTGTTACGTTGTAAAGTAAACTTTTGAGAACAACTGCCACACAAAGTTGCCCAGTCTTTCCACCAATAGCTGACACATATAAGGGGGGAGAAATGCAAACTAATCATGGGGAGGATTACTTGGGAGGGTAGAGCAGGACACTTCTCACCAAGAACTTGGTTCTAGAGCATTTTACTATTTTCCTTCCCAGTCTTCTTTCCCTAAGTCCTATGGCCCATTAAACCCTTAAACAATAACAGCTTTCAACACCCAGGATGCATCATTAAATAAGTTAAAGAGCTAATTAAAAGGGGGCCCATCTCCCTGCTTTGCTTGTACTAAATCACCTGTGTCCCATTTCAGCAACTGTTTCCAAGCCAGGAATTTGCCCGTAAAATGATCTCACATTAGCACTGCGTGTTGGATTTCATTTCCTCTTATACAATTATCTATTAGTAATTGGAAAAGGCATTACAGCAGAATAAATAATTGAACATAAATTAATCGACTTTGGAGTCACACTTTGGCTGAAGACAGGTGTGCGTTTACATATTTAAACTCTCTAAGAGTGCAAAGAAGCATCCAGTCCCTGCAATTGTCTGTCCTATTTTGCTGGCATAAATTTCAATGACTGTACATTCTTTTTAAAAAAATTTAATAGGGAAATGGAGATTCTGAAAAGGTCAGACCACCTGTTGGAAGGTAAAAAAAAAAAGGTCACAGTAATGTCAGGGTTACTAGGAGAGTTTTAACTGTCTGAGAAGGCGCCTTACAATGCTGCTTTTTTTGGGCACAGATGTATCATGGTGTAGAACCCTAAAGGCTAAGAACCTTTCTACAACAGCCCAGGAGAGCAGAATATCTTCTCAGGCATTGGGGAAAGTGCTTGATCCAAGCAGACTTCCAGAGATGGAGCAAATACACACATGCCAACATATTCGTTAAAAATGAGGAAATGCTGCTCACTGGAGGCAGGGCCTTTGCTATAGGGTGCACCAGTGCTCATTCCTATTGGGCTGCCACCAAGGGCTGGCACACTGCGACCCCTGGACAAAGCCTTCTACTCTAGGGAGCAAATGGCCGTCTGATCTTACAGAAGAAGAAATGAAGGCCAAGATAAATTTGGTGATCTTTGTGAAATAGATCCATCTGGAGCAGAACTTGGGCTCAAATCCAGATCTTTTAGTTTCTAATCCAGCCTCCTTTCTCACTGTATGTTGACTCTGAGATGATGGTGTGGTATCAGTCACCGGCATGTGGACACAGGTTGTGTTATTTATCCATTCTACCTCCAGCATCATAATGTCATATATATGATATGTACAGTTGATTCTCATTATTTGCAGTAGCCATGTTCTATACAGTCACTGTGCATGCTGAATTAAGGCATGCTGAACCCAGGTAGAATATAGGATTAAGTTCCTGGAAGCCATGGAATTTTATCAACTGGTCAATCCACAACCTTGTGTAATTTGTGTTTCTATTTAAAGACACCTTATTTAATGTACACTGTTGACTCATTAACTTCAAACTCACAGCCAGCAGCACTATAATTCATGCCCCGCTGAAGCATATGTAATCTAATCTGTCTAAAGCACATCACAGCCTTCTTGTGCTTTGGTACACACTAAAACATGTCCCCACTATACTTGGAGGGTATTGAGAAATTACCAACAAGAAGCACAAAAATGTGAAAACCATAGCACTAAATAGGTTTCAGGAAGGATACTTGCTTATAGTATAAGAGCTGAAACTCAAAGGCGTGTAGAAACAGGTCCATCTGGGAATGTGTGCAAAGTGGATGCCTAGATTTTTTTGTATTTTGTCCAAAAATGGCCTGAGAAGTGCCACAAGTAGTAATTTAGGGGTAACAGGTAAATTTTAGTGAGTAGGTATATTCATGAACAAAGAGGCTAGACTGTACAATTAAGCCTCTATTTGTGGGTTCTTCATTCTCAGAGTCAACCAACCATTGGAGATATTTGTTAAAAAATTGCATCTTATTGCGTATGTATGCTGTTGTGGTTTGGGGTTTTTGCAAGGGGAAACAGTATAATGCAGGACACATATTTTATAAGATTATTTATAATAGTCACCCAAAGAATCACATTCAAGGGAGTGTAGGATATCTGTCCACACACTAAGAACCAAGGAATCCAGCTAAGGGCCAGGATCCCATGATAATGCCCTGTGTGAGTCCAGCTGAAGACCTAGAGGCCATAACAATGCTACCCATGAGTCCAGCTGGAGGCCAAGAGCCCACGATAATGTCTCATGCAGGCCTGTTTCACAGCTCTGTGCTGGGAAGGCCCAAAGGTCAGTGGTGGAATCTAGAAAGTCTGTGCCAGCTGGATGTAGGATCTGTGCTAGCAGGCCGAGGGATCTACACTGGTGCCAGGAAGTGATGCTCTAAATAAGAACCAAAGCTCCCCCCAAAAGTACCACTGCCATCCTCAGGAACAGTGAGGACCTGAGCTCCTCTGATGATGAAGACAGCTGCGTTCCCATGAGGAAAGCCAGCACAGCAAGGAGACTGTGGTGCACCAGACTCCAGGAGAACAGCAGTGCACCATCTTCCCCACTGGAGCCAGGAAACGATGCTCAAAGTGAGGACCAGAGCTCCCCCAAAGTGAACTGAAGCTATTCTCAAAGCCAAGAAGGTCCTGAAGTCCTTGGAGGATGAAGACAGCCAAGTTCATGAGGAAATCCAGCATGACAATCTCTTCCAAAAGAACCACCAGCTCCTTATAGCTTCTACCAGCTCCCAACAGCCTTATTTCTTCTTCTTCAGGTCTGCCTATAATGCTGCTGGCAACAGTCCTCAGGTAGGCCCCCCACACCCAGCGCCACGCTTACTCAGTTCAGGGTGTTACAAGTTCACCACTAATTGTCAATCCACCACATATGCTATGCTTTGGAGGTGACTTGTCCTTCAAGAGTTCATGTGTCAGAGGCTTGGCTCTCAGTGTGGCAGCACTGAGGTAGTGACACATTTACAAGGTGGGTCCCAGTGGGCAGTCTTTGGGCACACTGCTTTAGAAAGGGATTCAAGTAGTTCTTGTGGGACCCTGAGTTTGTTCTTGCATGGGTATTGCTATAAAAGAACAGGACAGACCCCCTCCTGTTCTCTGACTTCCTGTCTTGCCATGTGATCTCTTCCTTTCACATGCATTCCTACCATGATGCCATCTGCCAGCTGTGATATGGCTAGAAGACAGTGCTCTCCAGATCCAAGGTAATGCCAGTGCCATGCTCTTAAACCTGTAGGACTGGGAGTGAAATAAACCCCTTTTAATTTATAAAGTACCCAGCCTTAGGTACTTAAGTATTTAATTACAGTAACAGAAAACAGACCAATACAAGACCTTTTTGTTTTTTCTTCTTGTCTTTTCTCCTCCTCCTTTTCCACCTCCTCCACCTCCTCCTCTTCCTCCAGCTCCTCCTTCTCACCCCTCCTCATTCTCACTGTGTAGCTCAGGCTGGGGTGAGCTTGTGAGCCTCTTGCCTCAGCCTCTGAAGTGCTGGGATTATAGCCATGTTTCCCTGCTGTGGATTTTTTCTTTGTAATTATTCCTAAATGATATAGCAAAGCAACTGTTTACATGACATTTACACTATAGTAGGTATTATAAATAAAGTGGAGATGATTTAAAGTTTTGGGAGGATGTGTGTTGATTATATGCAAATACTATACCATTTTATCTAACAGACTCAAGCATCTATAGATTTTGCTACTGCAATGTGGTTGGTGTTCTGGAATCAGTACCCCACAGATACCAAAGGCTATCTGTTCTTAATATGAAATTAATAAATGAATAATGAGTAAATGAGTAAATCATGCATGAACAGATTTGGGGGAGGGAAACTAAGTCAGCTCATCTAACCACACCCAATTTGCCATCTCTTACAACCTTCCTAGCTCCCTTCCCAAGCAAAGAAAAGGTGCTATTCTGATTGTCATGAGTGGTAGTAGCTGTTGAGTGGAGCTTTATTAGATGGATGAGATGTTGTGTCCTATATGCACAATTTCAGGATCTATCCTCTTCTCTTAAGATTCTTTAAATAATTTTTTACTAGTACATATTTGCAGTACATAAAGATTACATGCATCATAGGGAGTTGGCACCTATGCATAATACATCTTAATCCCTTCACTTCCTTAATCCTACCCCTCCCTCCATATCTTGGTCCCCTTTGCATTCAGAAAAATCTATACCTCTGTTGCCTATTATCTATATTTTACTTTGTTTTTCTTATAGAATTAAGGCCAGGCCCACCTATGTCTTCATATCTTTTTTCTCACTTCTTCTGGGGTTAGAGTTGGTAATGGAAGTTAAAATTGATGTTTCCCTCTAGGACTGTATTCTTCCTCCTTTATCTCTTTGCTTACCAAGTCATTCCAAGATTTAGATTATGAAGGGGAAAAAAAGAGCCATTGCTTGGGCAAACTGCTTAAGATACAAGATGCAAATCTCTTTAAATGCAGAGATTTATTCTGGGTGTCATCTGATCTTCAAACCATGGTGTTCTTATTTTCTTTCTTCTGTTGTCCTTTGTATTTGAAGCTCACAGGTGCTGACTGGCAAAAAAGGACGCAGGGACCCCTGGGTTTCTGTGCAGCACACTGACAAAACAGCAGGAAGAACCCCAACTGGAACATCCAACAGGAGCTCATGGTAACATGTACTGGGAATCTTGAGACATGTACACAGATCATAAGCAGAAGCCATTTCAAACCCACCAGAGTCTTTGTAGGCCAGCTTCGCATGCTGGGCAAATGCATAAAATCCATCAGTGCTTTATATCCAGGGTGTTCGCTGCTTCACGGGAGGACTCAGTGTTAATGGCATGCAAATTTCCCTCCAAATAATGCATCTTTTTCTACCAAAGTCTAAACAATAATTTTGGTAGTAGTCTATGGTAAACCAGTTCTCAAAACTATTCAGAAAAATAATGGATAGAGAGGGGAAGAAAATTGACATGTGAAAGTGGGTTCAGATCTGTCTGAGGGCAAAACTTCTAAACATATCTGTTAATACATGGCGGCATTAACAAGGGGGTTGACAATAAACTAATGGAAGAGAATGGAGGCTAGAACCCCTTCTTCTCTCTATCTCTCTGTCTCTCATCTCTCACACATAAGCACATGCGAAAACACACACACATACACATGCACACACAGACAGATATTAGCTCTCCGACAAACACAGCATTCAAAATCAGCAGGAGAAAAGTAAAATCAGTGAACAAAACTATTAAATAACTAGGATTATTGATCATCAAATCAAATGTGAAAAGCAGAGCTTTATAGCTTGTAGGAAGAACTAAAGTAGAAAATGTTAGCACTTGGAAAAACTGGATAAAGTATTCCTAGGATCACTGTATTATCTCTTACAATTGCATGTGAATCTATGATTGTTTCAATAAAAAATTTCAATTAAAAATAAATGAACGAGGGCTCAGTATAACAACATAAGTAAATCCCAATTATACTATCTGCTTTTCTGATGTTTGGTTATTTATTTTTAAAATTTCTTGAAACATTTTGAAACTTTTTCCTTGAAACTTCTCAAACATGGAAAAAAAAGAGAAAACAGGGGCTGGGGATTTAGCTCAGCGGCAAAAAGCGCCTGCCTGGCAAGCGCAAGGTCGTGAGTTCGGTTCCTGGTACCAGAGAAAAACCAAAAACAAACAAACAAAAAAAAAAAAAAAGAGAAAACAGTGTAATGACTATCTTTATCACTATTATGTGGCATTCGTGCTCATTTTATCATATTTTACTTAATCATTTAAAATAAAACACAGTTCTTACCATATTGTACCTCTAAATATGGGAGCCTACATCTCCAGAAAAGAAAAAGATCACATTCCTGCATAACCACAATATTATCACCACACCGAAGAAAATGCATTAGAATTCCTGAGGATCACCAGGTACTCCATGTATAGATTTCTCCAGTTGTCTCAAAATATACTTATGACTGTTTTTCTAAAAGTAAAATCTAAACAAGGATATATATAGACTTGAGATTATACTAGGTTTCATTCAAGATATGTATTAATATGTACTAATAAGACAATGGCATAGTCTCTTCCCCTGACTGAAACTGAGTTTTGGAGAGGTCTCACCATTTGTGATACAACCAACTCTCCTGGCTCAATCAGCTTTCTACTGTACCACTTCTGAGGACCACACACAAAAAGAGGCATGGTGAGTTCCGCCCAGCAGGTCCTCACCATGGAGTTAACCAGCATGCTATATTTGAAAGTGTGACAGAGATTCTTTTTTTGATGCCAGAGGCAGACAGGGTTGAGTCACATGGGTACAAGGCTGGAGAACTGGGCTCTAGCCCCATCTCTGTACTGATCCACTATTTTTCAGGTGTGGCTGTGCTCTGCCTACCTCCCATCAGTTCCTCAGAAGTTACCTGACTCTCTTGCCTGCAGTGGTCCCTGTAGTTTACTCTGACACTGGGCAGAAGTTAGAAGAGCTTGGAGATTAACACCTCCACCCCAAGATTAGTAGCCCACCTCTGATGTTAGAAAGATGAATGATTAATACCCAGCTCTTGGGTCTCTCATGCATGACTCCAGGGCATATAGTCTACACTGTGCCCCGTGCATGGCGTTGTGTCTAAGCCACAGTTATCCACAGTGGTAACTTTCCTAGAACATGCCCTTTATTTTGGTTTCCTTCCTTCCCCTGTAATATCATCTTCCAAATCACATGCCATTGGGTTATTTCCTAATAAATTATTTGTACTTTGTTATGGCTTGTATCTAGATGTCCCCCAAAGCCACATGTGCTCATAGATGGGGAATTTCAAAGGTGGCTCATTAGAGTGTAATCCTGGGGTTAAGGGTATGATGCTGGGATTAAGGGATTAGATAAGGAAGGACCCACTCTGGGTGCAGTTGGCACCACCCAAAAGACTATAGCCTGGATGGTATAAAAGGTAGAGGCAGGCTTGCTGCTATGGCTTCTGTTGTTTTGCTGCTGCTGTTTGCTGCCCTCCACCTGCACTGCCATGCCATGGACTGTTTCTCTCCTCTGCCATGTTCCTGTGCCATGTCCCCTACCTTGGAGCCAGCTGACTGTGGACTGAAACCTGTATGAACTGTGAGGTTTGAAATAAATCTTTTCTTCCTTGGCTTTAGGTGTTGGATATTTTGTCTCATCAAGGAGAAAAGTAACCAAGATATACACTTGAATCCTTATTTTAGGATTTTCTTGTGGAAGAATGCAAATGAAAACACCTCCATAAATCTTTGGCTGGAATGACCATGAGATGTGGCCTTTGCTTTCTTGTGCACACATTCACGTAGACTTACCTGAATGTCTGTGGATGAAAAAAAGATTGAGAACATAGGATGAAAGGTCTTGCACATATGAGAACTAAATGACTTGGGTCACAGAGAGTTATCTGTGGTCAGATCTTTCTTGGAAGGAGAATGAGATCCCTCAAATAGTACACCGTTAAAAGATATTTCACCATATCCATTAAGAGAGGCTTATAAGTTCTGGAAGTACTATTCTGTTTCAGGAACTTTGAAGCACAATATTCTTTCTTTTCTCTCTCAGGGAAAAAGCCTGCATAAAACTGTTTTTAATTAACAGCATGTAGTTAAACTAATATTGGTTCATTAGGTAGAGTGAGAATTTTTACCAAGGATAACTTTCAAAGGAAGAAAGTACCAATCTGATCTATGTGGACTATAAAACATCATTTTTCAGGCAGCTTAGTAGAGGCAAGACAGGGCCGATTTATTTAGATCGTTAACCTTGGGAAATAAAACTGCAGAGCCAGGTGCAGAGTTTGTAAAATGGTTGCCTCACCCACACTGGAGTTCTTCACTTCTCAGTGGAAAAGAGAGAATGATGGAAAGTGCAGAGCATTCGATGCTGTATCCCTGTCCAAAAAGCTTTGGGCAGTCTCTTTCTCTGCCTTACACTAGCTGGCATGGAGAACACATCCCTCATATGCTCAAATGAGCCTCCTTGTCTTTGATTTGTGGCCCATCATTGGCCAATCTCTGGGACAGGCCACTCTAAGGACTCCTGGTTATATTAACAAGGTAGTAATTTAGTAATCACAAACCCCAGGAAGATGTAGACAAAGATCTAAAGAGTGAATGAGAACACAATTAGATCAAGTTTCCCTGCCTTCCTCAAGAGATAAAGGAGTAGAGAGTGGCAGGGCAGGTTTAGTGGCAGTGGCCTCTGCTCAGCATTTGTACTTTATTGTTTTCAAGTGCTGAGAATGTTATACCTTAACATCTTCACACTTAGTGTTTTATTTTGGGATAATTTTATACTTGAAAAAAAGTTGCAGAGGTACTACAGAGAGTTTCCTTTCCCAGTTTCTCCCACTCTTAGCACTTTACATCGGCATCATGCATTTGCTGTCAAAATGCAGAAAGCAACACTGGTACAGCACTATCACCCAAACTCTAGAGCTTATGCAGATTTTACCAGTTTCTCCATTTGTGCTTTTTTTCCGATCCAAGATCCCATCCGGGACATCACCACATAATGCTTAATGGTCCTATCTCCTCAGTGGGACAGTTTCTTGTTCTTTCCTTATTTTTCATGACCTTGGCAGATTTAAAGAATATTGGCCAGGTATTTTATCAACTGCAGCTGAAATTAGGCTTTTCAGGCTTAGACTAATGTCAGAGGTTTGGTGAAGAACATAATACAGCGATGTATCCTTCCCACTACATCTCATCCAGGGACACATACTGTCCACATGACTCACCAGGGGTTATTATTATTCTGGTTATCAAAGTCTGATTTTTAAATAGCTGATTTCCAGTTTTAGAGCAGAACAGGACTTGTACAAATGTTTTCTGGGGGCAGAAGGGTCTTAGGATCGAGTCAAATAGTACATTCTGGAAGAGGATGGGGGGGCTGTCCTCCCTGGGTGAGGGAGGCAAATTTGTTTATGAGAACTAAGGATTAACCTGTGCAAGGCCCATTGTATGGGGCCACCATATGCAATTAGAAAACTGGACAAAATATATGAAGCAACTGTTTCCCACCATTGATCAAAGGCAGAACAGGATTTTGAATGTTTATAGCTGCTTTATTTGTAGTACCCAAATACTAGAAAAACCCAAATGTTTTCTAACATGTGGATAGATAACTGAATAGTGTACATTCATAAAAAACATTTCTCAGCCACAAAGAAGAGCAAACTGCTGGTAGGTGCAATAATAATATAAACGAGTCTCAGAAATATCACTCCAAATGACAGAAGTCAGATACAGACAAGCACATATTATGCGACTCTATTCATGGAAAATTCTAAAACATGACAAATAGTTTGCAGGAACAGGAAGGACTAACTATCCAGGGAACGAGGACACTAATTTGGGTTTGTATTTTGATTGGGATGGTGGCTTGCTCTATCTATCTACCTGTGTATCTATCTATCTATCTATCTATCTATCTATCTATCTATCTATCTATCTGTCTGTTTTATGTACCTATCTATTGATATATATTCAAGTTACACATTAAAGAAGGCACATTCTATTGTACATAAATTATACCTCCATAGTGCTGATGTAAAAAGTAAAAATAATTAGTGACAGACTCAGGAGGTAGTTTTTTTGTTGTTTTAAGGAAAGTAGTAATTTCTAAAATATAAGCAACAGAACAGGAAGTAAGGCTGTAAACAAGAAATGAAATTGACACCTGGGATTGTCAAAGAGGTAGAGAAGTCAAGGAGGTGTATAGACCAATGACACACACACTGTTGCAAAGTGCTGAGTGCCCCTTGTAGATGGGTCATGAGAACTGGGCAATGGCTTAGAGACTTGGCCTCCCCAACCCTCCTTCCTAATCCTGACCAGGTCTCTCCTGGTCTTCTCACACAGCACTCAGTGTTAAATTATTCTGCACCCTGAATATATAAAGTTTATAATTTTTTCAACGAAATGATAAAATGGGCTTTTCTTTTTTTTACAAATCTGAATATTTAAATATCTAAAGATGTGGATGAGAAAAGCAAATGTCTAGCTGTTTAATTTATTTAGTTCATGTAACCATTTTAGTCATGCATATAAAATAATAGATTACTTTAGAATGTTTTTTTCCCTGTGTTCCCATTTTGTGGAACAATTTCATTTGGACTCTGCATCGGACTGTTTGTGTTCCCCAAATGCATATGTTGAAATCCTAAACAATGTGATGGTATTAAGGGGTGGGGCCCTTAATGGTATTAAAGGATGGTATTAAAGGGTGAGAGGTAACTGAGATGACGTCATGAGGATGTAGCTCTTGTGAATGGGGTTAGTGCTTTTGTAAAAGGGACCCAAGAGAACCTTCTTATTCTATTTTCATGAAAGGAAGATAAGACAAGCAGTTGTCTATAGCCTATGAGAAGGTCTTCACTGGAACCAAATTATGCTGAAGCCTTGATCTCTGGTTACAGAATCCAAGACTATGAGAATTAAATTTCTCTTGTGTAAGCCATTCAGCCTATGGTAATTTTGTATAGCCACCCAAATTGTCTAAAACAGCCTCTTTATATGTGTCATGGCATCTGTGTTTTCATGACCCCCTCCATCACCTGGAAGAGGCATTCTGTTAGTGAATGCTCTCTGTTCATGCTCATGGGGACCCAGTTGTGTCAAGACTGGCTGGCCCCAGATGTGGCTGCCATGGGGAGGGTGGCTGCAGTGGTTATTTAGCCAGTGGGCTGTGCCAGCAGATTCAACATAGGGGAGCTGGAAGGAGTACCCTTGCGTTAGAAGCATGACCACTCTGAAGTGTATGGAGCATACCCTAAAGGCATCCTTCAAGGGGGGCTTTTCTGGCCAGTAAATTTGGCTTGATAGATCACTTTAGGTTTTGGCTACCCCAGGAGTGTTCATTCACACAGTCTGTGAAGCCCAAAGCTCTTAGCAGCTGTCCCTAAATTAGCTTCTGAGTGTCTGCTGAAAAAAAAACAAAGGCTGGGGAAGAGCCTCAGGTTCTCTGGTGGCTTGTTATTTTACAAATAACTATCTAACTGACTTTCTGAAAGCCAAACTCAGATGAGACTGGGGAGAGAATCTTGCATGGTTGGGTCATACCCTTCCTAAGTAAATTGTTCAGATAGACAGCAGCTAACTAAAGGTTGAATAAAAAATTTAAAACTCTTGATATTGGCACAATCATTGTTTAAAAAATCTAGCTTTGAGTATTGAAACCAGCTAACTATATAATTAATTCCAAGGAGTTGCAAATATGGTACAAGAAGACAGAAAACATAACTATAAGGCAAACCAGTATATATATATAATTATATATATAATGGTTTAGATCTATGATGTCCCCCAAAGGCCTCCCACTTTCAGAGGAGAGGATTTTAAAAGGTGTATATATATGTACTTCTGAGTACCCTTGGATCTCTATCACAGTGATTAAAATCTCTGATAATAACAGAGATGGTGCTTATTTATTGCTTTCTTGATTTATGAGGAAATTCCATGTCCAAGCCAAGTTTGTTGCTGGATGAGGATAGTATAGTAAGTGACACCTTAGCCTTCTACCCCTTTGTCTTAGTCACTTTCTTTATCACTGAGACACAATATCCAACACCCACAATTTAAAGGGGAACAGGTTTATTTTTGTCTCACATTTTCAGAAGTCTCAGTCCTCCCAAGGCTGGCTGGCTCCAGGCAGAAACAACACAGTGCAGGCCCTGGGAGGAGGAAAGCTGGCAGGCAGCAGAGAGGAAGGGGAGAACCAGGGAGGGGCAAACGCTATTTCAGGTCACACCCCCAGTGACCTGCTGCTTCTGACCAAGCCCTGCCTCCAACAGTACGCTTAGCTCTGAAGGATCTAATCATCTTTTAAAATCCTCACATCTGAAAGTGTGAGGCCTTTGGGGAAACATCCTGGATCTAAACCACAACGCCCTTGATGGGAGTTACTTTTGAATGGGTTTCAAGATTGCAGGACACATCAGGGTATTTCATGTGTTTATACCTGTGCACCTGCTGACTCTTCTGCTATAGATCACTTTCCTCTGACACTACATTTTTAAACCTTGAAATCTCCTATCCACCCATCAAAGCCATTTGAAACATTACCATGTTTGTGTGGTTTTTCCTGAGATCCTTAGTTTCCCCTCTCCAGGCCCTGGCAGAATGAACTCCTCTTGGCTCTATTCTTTGGTTTACTTTGTAAGCTTTTACTGTTTTTTATGCTGAACTGAAATTGTTTTGTTTGTGCCTCTCTCCCAGTAGACTAGGAGCATCTTTGGGAAGATGCTTTGTATTTTTTCACTGCTGTACCACAATGCTTACATAGTAGCACATTTTCTGAGTAAAAAATGTTAGAGGATGGCTTTCCAAGCTAAGTCAACATGTAGCTGCTTACTGGTGAAGGCTATTTCTAAGTGCGGAAGAGTCATCCAGGTGATAGAATTCCATTTGTTATTCAACTTCCTGTATTTACTCTGGAGTCTTTAGAGGTCATGTAAGCTCATTGTCCTTTGCCACCCTTGACCAAAGTGCTGATCATGCCCATCGCTTCCCCATCCGCTTATCTTCCTTATGCACATTTATTGAGAATTTGCTGCTTTGCTAACCCCTTATAGATGCAGAGCTGTCTCACTTTTCTTTTTGCCTCCAGAAATCTGTGAGCTAGGGAACTAGAGTCTCCACCTGAGGCTTAGAGAAGTTGAGTCATTTGCTCAGGTCGCACACGCAGCAAGCAGAAATTGGGAATTGAAAGTCAGGTTTTGTGATTCTAAATCTAGACGTAATGTGCTTTTCAGAATGTGAAAGCTCCCTTGTCTATACGCCCACCACTGTGCTATGTATTACAAGGCAAGTTGAAAGGGTGGATTTCATCACCTTGTAGAAAAAAGAGACACATTTGAAAGCAAAGAGACAATAGAGGTTTCACATGGGGAACAGAAGAGGGAATGTGAGAGTTTTAAAAGCAGCCCCTGTCAGTTGGAAGTTGGCCTGTAGCTCAGAGCTGCCTAACACACATAAACAGTTTCACAAACGACCAGCATCAGACAAGGCCCCTCAGTGGCTATGATGGAATAGGCAAACACTGGACCCTTCCGTAATCATGTTTGAGCACAAACAAAAACATTTCCCCAACCATAGAAATGACCAAACATCCTTATTTCCTGGTTTATATGAATGACACCTTCTCTGTCAATTATGGTTTTAGTCCTACTTCATCCCTTTTGACCTGTAGGTAAGATTAAGGTGCACACTTTTGGACACTTCCTCACGTCATGATACCTCCAATCCAGAGGACGCTCTGCTCCCTGAAACTCTTCCCAGATTATATCATAAGCCCAGTCCTACAGTGAATTCCTGCTCAGTGTCTCACTGAGCCCCCTCCTGTTTCTCTGTATTGTGCCGCCCTCCTCATCCCACTGGATCGGTAAAACCAGCCTGGTGTGTCAAAAGCATCTTCTTAGCACTCGCTGACTAATGAGCATCAGTGGATGGAGAAAGATGGTAAGGTATTTTCAAGAAACACCAGAAGAATGGTCCAGATAATCCTAATTCAAGGGATGCTGGAGAGCTCTGGAAGTCTTCAAATTTCAGTTTCTTCCAGTTCTCCTGTCTTTTCCTTTCTGAAAGGAAGCAGAGACCCCTGTAACTCCTCCTTCTGCCTGCTAATGAGAGGGCTATCATGTAGAGTTGTAGTTTTCAAAACTTGGTTGCATGTTGGAATCATCTGTGTATCTTTCTTTTTTTAAGTTGGGGTATGTCTATAATACAAAACAGTGATATTTGTTTTGGGGAATTGGTACACACATAAAACATATCTTAATTTTCAACTCCTTTATATTTGTCTCCCTTACCCCCATCTTCTCCTGATCCTTTTCCTCATCTCCAAGAGTTTGCCTTCTAGTTTGCTATTGTCTTTTTATTTATTTCATTAATTTACTTATATTTGAGGCTTCTCATATAAGAGAGACCATGTGATAGTTAACTTTCTGTGTCTGACTTATTTCACCTAGCACTACGATTTCAAGTTTCATCCATTTTCCTGCAAAGGACATGATTTTTAAAATACACATACCTATGTTTCAAGTCCACAGGCCTTGACTTAATTGGTGGAATGTTGGCCTGAGCATCAGAATTTTTTAAGCTCCCAAGTGAGGTCAATGTGCAGGCATACTTGAGAATCACTGGTAAAGTGTGATTGTGTATGTATGTGAATATCTGTGTGTATGGAGCAAGGTAAGAGGATACAAATGTGTACTCGACAGTGGACAGTGTGCAATTGTTTGTGACACTGTGATGGCAAAGGATGTATTTCCATGTGTTGTGTACCAAAAGGCTGTGTGTGTGTGTATTTGTGTGTGTGTGTGTGTGTGTGTGTGTGTGTGTGTGCGCACCACAGTGGGTCCTACCTATGTGTGCATAGCTGTGGGAGCTGGCTGAACCTGAGTTCTCTCTTTTTTAAAAATTTAAAAGTTTATTAGTTCAATTCAGGTATATACAATGATCACATTCACCATAGGGATTTTGTACCTGTACATGATATACCTTGGTTTGTCCTTTTCTCCTTCCATCACTCTCCCCTCCCTTCAACCCCTTGTGGTGGATTGACAACTGGTGGTTAACTTTTAACACCCAGCTGAACTGCATTAGTGTGGTGCTGGGTGTGGGAGGCCCCTCTGAGGATTGTTGCCAGCAGAATAAGAGGCAGAATTGGAGAAGAAGAAGTAAAAGGCTGCTGGGAGCTGGGAGGCTGTTGGGAGCTTGTAGGAAGCTGTTGAGAAGCTGTAAGGAGCTGTTGGTTCTCTTGGAGGAGCTTGTCATGCTGGCCTTCCTGATGAACTTGGCTGTTCTCGTCTTCCAAGGAGCTCAGGACCTTGTTGCTAAGAAAGGCTTCAGTTCCCTTTGGGGGAGCTCTGGTCCTCACTTTGAGCATTACTTCCTGGCTCTGGAGGGGAAGATGGTGCACTGCTCAATCTCCTGGAGAAGCTTGTTGAGTTGGCTTTCCTGATAGGAACTTGGCTGTCCTGATCATCGGAGGAGCTCTGGACCTCACTGTTGCTGAGGATGGCTGTGGTACATTTTTGGGGAGCTCTGGTTGTTATTTTGAGCATCACTTCCTGGCTCCAGTATAGATCCCTCAACCTGTTACCACAGATCCTTCATGCCGCTGGCACAGACTTTCTAGATTCCACCACTGACCTTCGGGCTGTCTCAGCACAGATCCATGAAATAGGCCTGCATGAGACATTGTTGTGGGCTCTTGGCCTCCAGGTGGATTTGTGGGGGGAATTGTCATGGGTTTCTAGGTCTTCAGCTGGACTCATGCAGGACATTTCCATGGGATCCAGTCCCTTGGCTAGATTCCTTGGTCTTAGTGTGTGGAGAGATTCCCTGCACTGTTTGCATATCATTCCCTGGGTGACTATTATAAGTAATCTTATAAATATGTGTCTTGTATTATATTGCTTCTCCTTGCAAAAACCCAAACCAACACACTCCTCTTCCCCTCCTTATTTACAAAGCTTTGTTTCCATTTTTTATCCTTCTTCTCTCAAGTCATCCAGAAGCCTTCTATGCCCAGCAGCTGGCGGGAAAGGGGTTCAAGTAAGTGAGTCAGGGCTCTGATCCTGCAGAGCCACTGAAAACCCCACACTGAGTCACAGTCAGAGGCTACCTTGGGGAGGTGGAGTGTGGTTGCTCTCCAGGTGTAGTGACCTGGCAAGTGTATGCTAGCAAAAGATGTGATTCCTCTCTCTTTTAAAACTCACTTCTCCAGGTAATTCTGCTCAGAGCAGTGTCTCAAGCTTTAGCATGCACCGAATCACTTTAGAACCTTGTTGAACAGAACTTTCTGGGTCTCAGTTGTGAGTTTCTGATTCTCTATAGCTGGGAGATGCCTGAGAATTTGCACTGCTAGCAAGTTCCCATGTGATGCTACCCTAGTGCTGCTGGCTCAGGGACCATGCTTTGAGAACTGTTGGCTTAGGAGTGTGGTTCTTAGGGCCCCCAGGTGACTGCATACTGGACTCATCTGAGAAGCTTAAATAAAAACTTATTTCTAATCTGTCTGTTTTAATAAAGAATTCTTGGATGTGCGATCTGAGAAATAGCATTTTAAAAAAGCTCTGTTGGTGATTCTAATACTCACTAAGGGCTGAAAACCACCCTGGGATATAAGCTTCACGAAAGCAGATATATTCATCAATTTTTGTGTTTTTCATGAGCCTATATCCAAATGTGTAAAGTAGATGCTCAATTAAATATCTATTGAATGAATGAATGTTATCAGTTACTAGCCTTTAAGACTAAGCATTATTTGTTAACTCCACATTTACATGAGCACCTCTTATAGGTAAGAGTATGTGTTATATGATCGAATGGAACTTCACATGGAGGTTCCTGAATTGCTGGCTTTTGGGGAGAGAGTAAGAGGGATATCAGAGGTCAGAAAGAATGGGTCTTGCACAGCCCTGCAGATCAGAACATTCACATCTGCAGATACGGCCAACTTTTTATCTTTTAGCTGTCATGAAAAAATATCAGGGACAAGAGGGTAGGGCTGTCATCCTCAGCTCCTCCACTGTGGGCACCAGGCACTCTGACTGCAGTGGCAGGTGTGTTCTGTGTCCTGTTCAGCTGTGGTCTTGAGAAGTTGGCTCTGGTTTGTGTCATTATTGACATCCTCCTTGTTGGGGACGAGGCTGGCGCAAGGATACCTACTGGAGTTCAAAGCTCTTTTCTCATTGATCCTGTGTATTCCTTACCTAGTACATTCTTAACTAGATCTCCATGGTGCTGGTCACTTGGCATAGGAGTAAATCTAGGAACAGTGTGTATGAGATTTTATTTCTCCTTTATATACTAAGGGTCTCCTTTTTATGGAAATATCTTCGCCATTTTCATTCAGCACATATCCACTGAGTGTAAAGTGCCTGACAGTTGTGCTAGAAACCAGGGATAATATGTGAGCAATGTCTCTTGGAATCAGCATTGATCAGTAAAATCATGACATGTTTTTCTATTTGCTATATCCACAATGGGGGTCACTAACCACTAGTGGCTACCTAGCACTCAAAATGAGGCTAGTGTGGCAGAATGGATTTTTAAATTTTGCTCTATTTAAATTAATTTACATTGAAATTTAAATATCCCATGCTGTTTGTAGTGGCTACTATAGTTGATGATGCGGGATTAGTGCATGAGAAGCACATATCATTTAAATATACAATGATAATTTTGCTTATGTGTTTTGGAGGAGAAACATCGAGCACCTTGAGAACATGCATCAGGGACATGTGGTCTCCTCTGGGGAATGGACAGGCTTCCCTGGAAGAAGTGGCATTTAAGGACCTTCAAAATCTGCACAGGGCTTCTCAGAAAGAGCCTCAAAGATATCACTATGAGGGATCCACCACCATTACATTACCACATCCTTTTACTTGCTTTTGCTGCCTCTTGTCTGTAAGACTTTCCTGCCACCTCCCTGATTTTTGTTCAGCCCCAGACAATTTTCCCAGTGCAAATAAGCCCATGAGAGGAGCCCCGAGTCTCCCAACTCAAACATTTCTTCATCATATCCAAGTAAATATCCAAGTACAATTCAAAACTTGTACCATGTATTTAGTTACTCTTGGTCACATGTATGCAATGTACGTCTTACCTTTTCACCTGTCATATTCAAATATCTCCTTGTGTCATTAAATTTTTTCTGAAAATAATTCTGATAGCTGTTATCATTTTCCATCCTGTGGATATATAGTACCTTTTATCAATTTACTACCTTGAGAATTTTGGCACTTTCTCCTTTTATTGCTATTATAAATAATGGTGTGATGAACATCTTGTGCAGAAATCTGTATTTGAATTATTTACTTAGGGTAGACTGTCACACAGGAGGAGGATCACTACTAAATTAAAGGTCATGAGTTTTTTTATTTTAAAGGTTTTTGATACCTATTGCAAAACTACTTTCTGGAGATTTGTTCTAATACACAATCTCTTCAACAATCATGGAATTCCAGAGCATTCTGCTACTCTCTTTTAAAATCATATAAAGTATGTCTGCATGTTTCTACAGAGACTTGATAACCATTATTTGTAGTGGCTGCATGGGGCTTGATTGCAGTGACGTGCTGTAATCATCCTCTCTCAAAAGAGGCTGCTAATTGATGCTGCTCCTGCTGGGCTCCCCTGGTCCTGCCAAATGGAGTGCTTCCATCAAGTCACAGATGTCTGGAATCCATCTGGCCCTCCAGGGCTGTTCTGTCACCTTTCCACATCCATGGACACAATTTCTCAGGCACATACTTTCCTCTAATGATACCCTGAGAAGCAGGGCTTTCTTGCTGCAAAATCCAGATCTACGTTGGAAACACTGGTTTTTGGCCAGAACAAAAGACATCTCTACTAAGGCATTCTCTCCTGACAATGTGCGTCAAAATGCAGGAAACCTAGCATGGGGGTCAGAAGACTTAGAATGAGACCTCTTTCATCTTCCCCGGCATTCTTTCCTTCCATAACAATCAGGGTGTTCACCACAGTGGACAGAAATCTAATAATGTATGCTGCCTAAACAACAACAACAACAACAACAACAACAAAGAATTTATTGTTTCACATAAATGAACATACCAGAGGAAATTAGCTTCAGGTATGACTAGATCCAGGGTTTCTAATAAATGGTACAGTCCTGACTTTGCTTTCTAACATCTCCATTCTGCAGATCTCTGGATTGGTTCAGTTCTTAGAAGACAGGCCCATAGTGGGTCACAGTCATGCTCTCAGGTCTCGTATTTGGGTCAGTGAACCAAGGCCTATGGGTTAAATTTGGCTTGTTGCCTATTCTTCTAAGTAAAGTTTTATCAGAACACAGCTATAGCCTTCATATATGAATTGTCTGTGGCTGCTTTTGCTCTAAAGCAACAGAGTTGATGAGTTGGAAGAGAGATTGCACATTGCTTGCAAAGCCTAAAACAGTATTATTATCTGGTTCTTTATAGAAACATTTTGTTGCTGGGTGTGGTGGTGCACACCTGTAATCCCAGCACTCAGGAGACTGAGGCAGGAGGATCGTTGTGAGTTCGAGACCAGCCTGGGCTACAAAGTGAGCTCATGGCCAGCCTGAACTGCAGAGTGAGACCTTGTCTCAAAAAGAAAAAAAAAAAAAAAAAAAAAAATTTGTCAGCCCCTGCATTAGTAGAAATTACTTGTATTCAGTTTCAAAAATTTCTCCAGATTCAGTGTCCATGCTTGATCAACTATTAGTTTCCCAGCTACCTGGATTCTTGGCTTCATACTATGTTTTTTGCCTGACTTCTTGGGTCCAGGGACCTGTTCTTGGCCCTTCTAACTGCTAAGACTATAATTGGTCTGAAATATTTTCCTTGCTCCCACCTGCAGTAGTTGGTGGTCCGCGAGGTTATGTTCCCTCTCTTGGTTGTCCTCACCAGCTCCTGCCCAGCATACCAGCTGTCCACTTCCCAAGGAGTCCACATTGTCCATCTTTTCCCCACTGGGTGTCACAAGGCAGCTTCTGCCTCACCTTTACCTCTGTTGGAGTTTAAATGCTTCTTATTCATGAGGAGCTGAAGTTCCAGAATAATGGACTGCATGCCAGTCTTTGAAACTGATATGTGGCCTGGGAGCTTCCTCAGGTCAGTGATTATTTTTAATCCATTTTGATTCAGAGGAGGATAGATTCCTTTTATTATTATTCCAAGTGAAATCCAACAGAAAAAATAGATACAATATAGACTCGATATATGAATGTGTGCATAGCAGTGCTGGAATCTCAGCTGCCCTTAATCTCATTCCCTCGTCCCCAGAAGTTCTTTCAATCCTACACTCCCCTTAACCCTAACTTGCCTTGACCCTTAACTCTAACCTTAACTCTAACATGAATCCTAAGCTAATTAACATAACCCAACCTTAACATTAACCTTTACCTAGCCCTAAACTCAAAATCTTAACCCTGAATCCCAATTTGAATCCCTGAAGAAGTCTAGGATTTTAAATTTGATAGCCATTGTCTTAGAATAACTTTGTTAACTATGCTATTCAGCATGATTTTCTGGATATTCTCCACTGAAGGAGGTGAGGCCAGAATTCTCACCAAAGAGGAGGGATGGAAAGAGAGATATTGTCAACAGGAAAAGAAGAGTGTTGATTATTAGAAAAGGCTGATGTTGCCACAGGCACTCTCAGGCAAATGGTTATTTTAAGCAAATGACAGACATGTTCCCACTTCTATGTGTGCCTTATTTTCAGATCATTTTTAAGGCTGTCCTTTTCGGAACATACGTCCACTAATGATTTGGGCCATGTCAGACTGGAACTGAGTCTTGCCTGATGCTTTATTTCTACCTGCCTTAATTTAAGATCCTCTGACATCAAGGGTCAATGAAATCCATGTGCATGGAAACTGTAGGAAATGCAAGAATATATTTTAGAAATAGAGGAAAGGAGAGAAGAGGGTAGGAAGGTAGGAAGAAAGAATAGGAAATAACCAAAGAGAGTTAAGTTCTTCAGTGGCCCTTTAAAGCTTATCAGATAAAGAGCAGATATCTTGTTGGCACACCCAGGCCTAGAATTCTATATTTCAGTGCTACTCAGTTATATGAAGTTTCCCCCAATTCACTATGCTCGTTGGCCCTCTAGACTCTGTGCTATTCCCTTCCTGGAATGACTTTACTCCTTATCTGCCTGGATGGATTCTGTCTGTGCGCAGAGTTCTTGCACAGGTACCATCCTCCATCCATCTTCTCCTGCTTCCCACCACACTATTCTGTGTTCTCCACTAACATCAGTCACAATCCCTTGTCAGCAAACATGTATTGGGTTTCCCTCTGTACCAGGTAATATGCAAATGGTTAGACTAGGCCACCAATAACCTGTCTCAGTCCCGTGTAGTTGAGAAAACAGATATGTCACTAGGAAATTATTCATCTGTACTATAGTAAGAGTGGCTCAAAGGTTTCTTCCTGCCTGGAGGCTGAGTGTTCTGGGAGGGCCAGAAATATGATGGAAGAGTCAAACACAGAAAATACTGGGAACCTGGAAAGGGGTAAAATCAATTTAAGAAGATTTACTCTATGGAGAGAGTTAGGCAGAAGCCAGGTTATAAAGGGCTTTGCCAGCCATGCTAAGGCATTTGGACTCCATCCTTACAACAATAAAGAAACCACTAAAAACATTAAGCAGGAGAGTCACATAATCATACCTGTATTTTGAACACATTTAAAAATTTTCTATCTCCTCTATAGTAATATCTACTATAACTGAATGATAGTACTAGAAAGATACTTTATTAAACTCTGTATATAGATTACCTTCATTAAGACCCACTACTGTTTTATAAGATTGGTGTTACTATATAAATTCATTATTCCACCTTGTTGAGATTGAGAGAGCTTAAGTGACTTGCTGGAAGTCATGCTTTCAACCATTCAAATAATTTTGCACTTTGTTTATTACCAAAAACTTAAGATTCTCATAGTCACTGTTTGAGAGAACTCACAGCACATTTGCTCATATGATCTCAATCATTCAGCAGATATGCTCATGGCTCTTGACAAGGCTTCATTTCCATTTCATGACACTGAGGAAGGGTTTGGCCATATCCTCCCTGGCATGGGCCCAGGCCAACTAGAAACTCAAATCTCGATGACTGCTCCTGTCTTTCGATGGTCTCTGTGATGTTGATCCCATTGCACAGAAAGAAATAGCTATGAGGTTATGATGAAAGCATAAATAGGTTATTCTTCTCTTAAAGAATCAAAAGATTAAGGCTTCCTTCTCATCCTTGAGAGGGCAGATGGCTGAGGGTGCATGGGCTGAAGGGGTCCCAGAGGCCATGTCCATTGCTGTGGGTGGTGTTGTCCCTCCAATCAGGCAAAGGGCACCTGTTTGGGCTGGAGGAGCAGAGCACTACAGGTGTGGGCATAAATGCTGCCTTATTGGGATTCTCTTCTTTCTTTTAAAAATTCTTTGGTTTTCCTCCTCCTTCCCTTTTGTTTTTTCTTTCTTTGTCTTGTTCGCCTACACTAACATCATCACCACCAACAAACATGCTGTCATGATCACTGCTCATCATGATCTTATCATTGCAATGTTGTCTTTGTGTCCATCATCACCATCCTCCTCCCACTCCTCCACACCACAGCCTCCACATCGCCAGCCAGGCATCATCCTCTCATCTTGGTCTTGTCTTTGTATCATTGTCCTTGTCATTCTTATTTCTGTTATCATCATCACATTCCCACTCCCTTATTTCCTTTTTCTTTTGCATTAGCAGGGATTGAACTCAGGGCCTTTACACTGAGCTACATCTTCAGCTATTTTTACTTTTTATTTTGAGACAGGGTCTTGGTAAATTACCGAGGATGAGTTTGAACTTGAAATCCTCCTTTCTTAGCTCACCAGAGTGCTGGGATTATAGGCACACCACCATAGTCTGCTGTTGCTTCTTCTTACTGAGTTCCTGCTTACTATTAGGCTCTGTGCTTAGCATTTTACCCATTACTTTGCTTCATCCAGAGTTAATTGTTGTAGGTGGTTATCATCATTATTACAGATGGCAGTTCCCTAGTCTCAGAGGTGAAATAATAGGCCCAAAGTCATAGAATAATCACAATTAACATTGTCTCTTTCATAAAAGTAATATTCATCCCATAGATGCCAGAACTTTTCAGTTTATTTTTAGGAATTAAGGAAATTAAAAGATGGAGCTCTTCTGCTCTGATAACTGAAGGCTGCTATGGACTCACTGAGAGATTTAGGGTTATTATTCTCTAGCGACAGTTGTTCCCTGATTCAGAAGAGCTGCTTTCCTTTTGACTAATTGTTAAGTTTACGTTTATGATTATTTCGGGAGGGAAATTCAGAGTTGAACTGTTTTAGATAGTAAATCAGAGGCTTTTTTGGCTTGGTTCTAAGCCTACATGGTGACCACAGTGCTGTCTGAGTTCTCCTGGTGACTATGCCAAAAATAAGTCCCACGATTCCCAAGCCCACAGTCATCTTGTTTGGCTCCTTGGAGGACTGAAGGACTTTATGGCAACAATCTTCTCCAGGAAAACCTCCCTGAACTGGAGACGTTTCCCTACCTCCACTCCCATTCACGTAAACACCTTTCTTGCCTTTCTCCTTTAGCAAGCACCCAGCCATTTTCAGGAGACAGTGTAACATGATGGGAAGACAGATGAGAGCTCAAATCTGACTACTAATACTTACCGGCTGCTGTACAAGTTGGGGCTATTTACCTCCCTGGTCTTTTTTCTTCATTCTTTATCTATAAAATGCAAACAATGCCAACTATTCCATAAAGATGCCGTGGCATTTAAATGAGATGATCCATGTAAGCTGTTTGACACATCTTTGATGCCAATAAATATTGAGATTGACTCATGGAACTAAACTCATCCTTCTCTTTGCCCTGCTATGTGGGAACTCTGCAATGTGTAGGAGAAGGAGATATGAAACTGATAGGTTTGAAGCGGCTTAGTCTGAGGCTAACAGAGTTTGTTAACATCAGCCGGCTTAACTAGGAATCATTTTCTCTTTCCCTTATTATCTAGATGTCAGCTGCTCACTTTGCGACCCCCTTCCCACTGCCCGCAAATAAAATCCATTCACAAAAGACACAATGAACTAAGAAGAATTTATCTAAGATGTTATAGAGGAAGTGCAGGAATGGACTTCTATCATATTGCTTACATCAGGCAACCTGAACTCCCCCAGCTTGTTATATCAACCCTGTGTCTTTCTCCACCACCCAGTGCAGTGCCCCACACCTTTTTCCCTTCTATCAGCACAGCAATTTTTCTCCACCCCAAACTCACAAATTTTACTCAGAGTAGTGCTTGTCGTAATAAAATGATCCCAAGTTAACTGTGATCACCTTTATCCACAGCACCCTTATGCTGTTGTGATTTATACATGAGTTCGAAGGCCTGTGTTTTACCAAGTCTCTCCTAAACAAGACAGGGCTCCTTCCATGAGAAGTTACCATGCCGGAGGCAAGTGGGGAAGATCTTGCTTCACCTCATTACATGTAAAGTGAGACTGTTGGTAAATTCCAGACAACTTCCTTGTTTGTCTCTATACTCTGTATAAAGCTTTAGGCTCTGATGGGGAAGAGAAATCCTATAATGGTTTCAATGTTGTTTAAAGGTAGGTCTTAGGATCAGAGCAGTCTCAGGCTTACATGTAATTTCATAAGAATTACAGCTCAGTGTCCACTATCTCTTTATACTGTCCCTATCTATTCTCGTGCCATGTAGACACACACAAAGGAACTGTGGAATTTAGCTCCACTTGTGATCTTATTTTTGATTTTTTAATTCCTGCTCTATTTCATGTCTTCCATTTATTTATGTATTTATATGCATATGTATAGGACACCACCTATGTGTTGGGTACAGTGTTAGGTACTGGAGATATGAGAAAGAAAGGTAGATACAACCCCTGCCTTTACAGTCTTGTGTGTGTATGTTTGTGTGTATATTAATCAGATTATTACACAAACAAAATAGGACAAAACTGAGGTATATGAAGTAAAGGAGAAGCCCATACCAGGAAACCTATCTAGGTAGAGAGAGCAAGGAGGAGTTTCCTGACTTTTTTGTCTCTGTCTCTTGCTGTGAACTTGACTCCTTCCTCTGTGCTTATGTGTTCTGTTCTTTCGATGTTCACAGTGGTCTCAATACGGATTCTGGAGGTGACCTAGAGAGACACAGGAATAGATGGATGCAAATAATGTCAATGGCAAGTTCAGGAGGCTGATGGGAGAGAAATTACTTGCCTGCCCTGGAGGGCGTCAAGGAAGGCTCCTTGATGAGGGGAGGAAAGGATGCTTGGGCTGAGTTTCATAGGGAAAATCAGGAGCTAGACAGGCCAAACAGGGATGGGGTGGAAGGGTAGTCTAGGTAGAAAAGAACATGCAAGGAAAGGAGGGTCCACAAAAAAATGGTTCCAGGAAGAGAACTGGTGTGTGTGTGTCTATCAGAGATAACGTGTACTGGGAGCTTACAGTCATGAACAATGAGGCTGAGAAGCAGCCTCAGCCTCCCATCAGAATTGAGCAAACACGTAGAGTACAATGATAAAATTATATAAAGTGGGATCAACCAGACCACCCTGGACACTCATTGACTTCATTCTGGACCTTTCTTTAAACACACACACACACACACACACACACACACACACACACACACACAGAGTGTAGGCAGGTATTGTGTCTATCTTTCTTTCCTATATTCCCAGTCTCTTATTTCTGTATATTCTTTAAGCTCTTATTTGTAGAGACTCATTTTCTCTCTGCTCTTTATCCAAGTATCTCTTGCTGCTTAGCCAGCTAGTATGTTCCTTCTGTGACAGTAACAAGGATACACACCTTGGGAAGGACTGCCCAGAATTTCTGGGGGTGAGACAATGGTGGACGTGTAAATCACATAAGAAATATTGCACACTGGGAGGCAGCAAACAATAATATGCCACTTTATTCCACTCCTGCTGGAGGTTTATATATGTTACTGTCACTTTTATACTGTTCTCCACCACTGGTAATTTTCTCTCAATCTAATTTTTATTTCCCAAGGGTCTACCAAGGTTAAAAGTGCTGGAAAACCAATGACTATTCTTTTGCCAAGGGATACTAAATTAAATTAACTATTGCTGGTGGCTAGCTCTGGTCAGAACTATTTATATGTAAATAGGCGAAGACCTCTCAAGGCATTGCTACAATTATTAGTTGTTCATTCCAGATGTTGACCATAATACCAGAGGTCATGAAAAAACTCTGGAAACGAGAGGAGGAATTAGCTTCTGTTCAACCGGATCTTCTCTTGCCTGGGCTAGTTTTCTGTAGTTCGGTCATCAGCTAGCCTATGATGAACTCTTTCCTGCCGGCTTTATGAACAAAGAGGCAAAAGCATTCCTAGACTGATAGTGAAAATAGCAATGGAAGGGTTAAACACCATCACCTCGGCTTTGATTGTCACGTTGTCCTGATTTCGTGTGTCCATTTGGTGCCATCATAATTTGCATACCACTTTCTGGATAGCCAGATCAGTTACATCAGCCACTGAGTCCTCCTTCACAGCTCCCACAGGATTGGGGTGTTTTAAAGGGATGAACAGTTATAGGAAGGAGTCCTCCCACTGAGCGACACCATGTTTATAGAAAATACAGCCCAATATTCTACCTCGGAGTCTCTGGTTGTATTTGCAGGATCAGTGGATTGTGGAAGCTTACCTCAAAATGTCATATTCCAGGGCTCCACTCACCTATGCTGTCCTTTTCCTTGTCCTATGTCAAAGGGACTCAACTCTGGTGTTCTTCTTGAAGCTACTACCACTCACATGACCACATGACTCCTGGGCTATCTTCAGAATTTACGATTTGTTTTTGTGTTCTTGAGTCCACCTGAGCAACTCCTTAAATCAGATCCCTCAAGACAGTACACTTAAACAGTGAAAAGGAGCTTTATTTCAATAAAAGAGAGAAAGTTGATTGTCCCCACCTCCTAGTCCTCGCTTTTGCTATTCTTGCTCTAGAATAAAAGAGGTCTTGGACAGTCTACTGTGGGGCTCTAGTTCCTTTATCAATGGCTTCTTTTGTACCACAGCTTAGCTGAACGGCTTACCAATGCGGCTGATTTCCCTGCTGAGACAAATTGAAATACACTCAGCCTCTCTCCATAAGGGTAGTTTTGAATTTGACCACTGAGGATTTTTAGGACCACATTATCTAGGCACCTATAGAATTTTTTTTTTTTTTCCTCTTACATTTGCCTTAAAACAGATCTTGGCTCTTACAAGGACCGTAGCCCTGAAGCTCTGGTTCAGGGAATCCAATATTCATCCCCTTATGGACAATTTTGTCCATCCCATCACTCTGTGTTCCCAAGTGAAGGCCTGAATGAAAAATATCATGCCTCAATCTGGGTTCTTTTTCTTTTTTAAAAATCTCTTTTGTGGTAATGAGGCTTGAACTCAGGGCCTTCATGTTGAGCTACATCCCCAACCCCAATCTCATTTTTAAAAATTATCTTGATACAGGGTCTCAGTAAATTGCAAATTTGCCTAGATTGGGCTCGAATTTGTGATACTCCTGCCTCAGTCTCCCGAAGTTGGGATTGTGTGTGTGTGCCACCACACTCAGCTTACTCCGGGCTTTTAGGCATAGTTCAGTCCATGGAGCACGTGGTGGCTACCAGAATCCAGCACTGACCTGCCAACCATGTTTCTTGGCTGTGGCCTTCTGGAGGAAGGGATATCTTCTCTTCTTCCTTGTGTCAGGGCATAGTCAGCTCACCTGCCCCCACCCTCAGAGGACAAAAGCTATTGTTAAATGAAATAAAGACACAGTGTATTCAACAAAAAGAATCTGCCCTTGGAAGGTGTATGTGCTTACAAGGTTACTAGTTCTCTGAGAGATACTACCTAGATTAGTAGCAATATTTGCTCAGAGCCAGGAAATGTCCATTTTGCCTGGGAACCACATGAAATGAATATGGCTCTTTTCATGCCTTGACTGCTAGGGAGCTTGGAGCTAAATGCCTTTTTCACTAGAATAAATGTATAAGATCTTGAGAAGTAAATTTCTGCATTGTATTTTGACCTAATATTTACCTAGATCTGAGTTTTAATTTGACAAATCATTGCCTGAATTGGCATCATATTTGTACCTTGGTAGTACATTTTTTTTTAAAAAAGATGCTATTGATAAAACCAACAACTTGAATGCAAAATGAGCAGAATGAGTGGACTAGGATTTGCCCAGGTCAGCATGTGTCACAGCTTGTGAGAAATGCCTTCCCTCTTCTTTCTTTATCCTTTACAACCTCAGTGATGTGTCCTCCCAAGCTGGCTGGATACCTTTACAGACGCAAAGCAGTTCTCATTATATCCAGTGGTTTGGCTATTTGATGGTAAACAGGGGAAAGAATAGTAAAGTGCATAGCCAGTAAAAGAGACACCATGTTATTAAACTGATATCAACACTACATTTATTAAGGGAAGGTATTTTCCCACAAGTTCTCATGAAATTATTTCAGAAGGAGAATTATGGCTGTGGAATAAGTACATTTTGTCACTGTCAATGTACGAGTCTAGCTTTCCGTGGCTACCCATCTTTTTTACTTCACCAGCGCAGTAAGAAAGAATTTAAGAGGCCATTCCATGAAGCAAAATTTCCTGCCAAAATTGCATTAAACACTGAGTCAATATCATTTAATTGTATACCCCTCTATGCAAATCACACAACCCAGCCATATACATATATGTATATGACTTTATTCTTACAGATAGTTGGAAAGTGTTTGTCTCTATACTGGAGAAATTAGTATAAACAAACTGTGGCCACATCCTTTTTAAAAATAGTGCATGTGTGTTAAGCTCCAGAGTTCATAAATTAGCTTTTTAGAGAGTTCAATCATAATCGAATGTGCTTAGTATTCACACATTGTAATTTGAACATTAAAGATCTTGAACAAAGATCACGATCTTGGATGGTTTTAAATAAAAAAAAAAAAAACCTCCCCCGGAATTCCATTTATTAGCTCCTGATTTCTGATTTATGTTTCATTAGCCTGTGGTGATAAGTATGGAACCATATAAAAGAAAAGCATGAATCCCCATTTTGGAACATTAAAACTAGATTTTTGACGATAACCTATTTTTGTGCTGCTATTAGGGGAGCGCCAGCTTGTGCCCACATCCAGTTATTAATCTGTGAAATGTTGTCTCTCTGGTGTGTTATGTTCTTTCTAAGTCTGCTGCACTTAACCGTCACCAGCTAAGTGGGTTATGAAATGGGAAAGAGAAATGAATCAATCAAGTGTATTCAAATGCTTGGTCTCCAGCATTGTTCTTTGACTTCATTATTTAGGCATTAAATTCCATGTAACACTGGGTGTAATTGTCAATACAGAGGGGCTTGATTTGTGGGGGATGAGTTCTCTGGCAATTATGGTTTTAAGTTTACAAGCACACCAGAAATCCTTGCAACATGATAACACCATTAACATGGCCTCCATAATCGCATCTTTCAATAGGAATGCAGCTGGTTGTGTTGAGCTGACATGTTCATTAGAGAATAGCACTGGTCTTTGCAGTAATACAGGAAAGCATTTGCACCTCTGGTCACACATGACACAAAGTACTTTGGTGTAGATAGTTTATTCTCTACACCATAAGGCAACTATCCTATAGTTACAGAGATGGAATGTGCAGAAAAATATAATCTCTATGCATAGGTTAACAGCCAGACTGTCTGGGTTTGAATGCAGATTCTACCACTTTTCAGCCATGTGATTCGGTGTACGTCACTTAACATTCCTGTAGTAGATTGACAGCTGGTGGTCGACTTATAATCCCCAGCTGAACTGCATAATCACAGTGCTGGGTGTGGGAGACCCACCTGAGGGTTGTTGCCAGCAGAATAAGAGGCAGAACTGGAGAAGAAGTAATAAGGCTGTTGGGAGCTGAGGAAGGCCGTTTGGAGCTGGTAGAAGCTGTAAGGAGCTGTTGGTTCTTTTGGAGCAGCTTGTCATGTTGGCTTTCCTGATGAACTTGGCTGTTTTCATCCTCCAAGGAGCTCAGGACCTTGTTGGCACTGAAAATAGCTTCAGTTCATTTTGGGGGAACTCTGGTCCTCACTTTGAGCATCACTTCCTGGCTCCAGAGGAGAATAAGGTGCACTGCCAGTCTCCTGGAGAAAGTTGCTGAATTGGCTTTCCTGATGGGAACTTGGCTATCCTGATCATTGGAGGAGCTTGGAACCTCCCTGTTGCTGAGGATGGCTGTGGTACTTTTCTGGAGAACTCTGGTTCTCATGAGCATCGCTTCCTGGCTCCAGGGTAGATCCCTCAGCCTGCTAGCACAGATCCTTCATCCTGCTGGCACAGACTTTCTAGATTCCACCACTGACCTTTTGGCCTTCCAGCGCAGATCCATGAAACAAGCCAGCATGAGACATTGCTATGGGCTCCAGGCCTCCAGTTGGACTCGTGGGAGGCATTGTTATGAGTTCTAGGTCTTCAGCTAGACTCATGCAGGACATTATTGTGGGATACAGGCCCACAGCTGGATTCTTTGGTCTCTAGTGTGTGGACAGATTTCCTGCACTGTCTTGTATGTGATTCTTTGGGTGACTATTATAAATAATCTTATAAAATATGTGTCATGTATTATATATTGTTCCCCTTGCAATAAACCCCAAACCGACACACTTTCTGTGCTTCATTTTTTGAATCTGAAAATGAGGGTGCTGCTGCTGCTGCTGATAATGATGATGATGATAATAGTATTATCTTAATTTGGGCTCTGAAGCAGATACTGAGATAAGGACTGGGTGCAAGTAACTTATTTGGAAGGTACAGAGAATATGGTTGTGGGACTAGGAAAGTAAGACAGGTAAGAGAAAGTGGGCAAAAAGGGTGTATCATTAAGCCAAGCATCCCAGAGAAACATAGCAGGTAATCACTCTGGGCAACTCTGACATTGCATAACATGTAACCCAGGGTTATCTCTCAGGAGTGAGGGGTGAACTGGGAAGGAGGTTTCCAAGAGAGGGGTGGCTCAGTATGCTGTACAGGAGAACAAAGCAGGTTCAGTGGCTCAAGAAAACTGGCTAGAGACTGGAAGTTGGGTCTGTGTGTCCTGCAGTAAGGTGAGGCACACATAACATCTCCTACCTCCTGGCTCATTCTGAGGACTCTGAGAGGGAAACTTTATCAAGCGCTTAACACAGAGTCTGACTTTAACAAGGCAAGGGAAGCACGTACTGCCCTCTACTCACATGGGTGGAAGCAGAACCCATATCAGCATAGTGCCTGGCACATATAAAGTGCAGAACAAATGCTTGTTAAAAAAACCCACCTAGTCTTTATGGATCTCAATGAGCCAATATTTTATTTACTTGTTTAATCTCAGTACTAACCCCTGTAGATCAGTGTTAGTGTTCTTTCATGGATATGGTCAAAGTTGTTAAGGTGGTGTCAGAGCACATCCTTAGAGTCACAACATTAGAAGAAAGGAATAGAAGACCACAACAAAATCTGATCTCCTTTGCTCCCTTGCTGTGAGATCACAGGCAAGTGCCTGAACTCCACTGAACCTTCATTTCCTCGTTTATGCTATGAGGAGAGTAGAGGTACTTTCTTCAAAGGATGTTGTGAGGATCAAGAAGATGATGCTTATTTTTTTTTTTTTTATGTTGCTCTGTTTTTGGTACCAGGAATCAAATTCAGGACCTTGCACTTGCCAGGCAGGTGCTTATGTCACTGAGCTATATCCCTGGCCCAAGCTGATGCTTATGAAGATCTGCAAAGCGTATCAGGAAGGAATAGGAGCAGGGATAGTCATGACTATTATTTCCAGCAGTGATAACAGTAACAGTAAGTAGCAGATGCTAGATTCAAAGCAGGGGTTTCCAACCATTTTGTTTTGCTATAGCACAATACCTGAGACTGCGTACTCTATGAAGAAAAGGGGTTCTTTGGGTTACAGGTTTGGAGCCTGAGAAGTCCAAGTTTGAGCAGCTGCATCTGATGATGACCTTATACTTCCTTCGCTGTAATATGGCAGATGGAGTCATATGGTGGGAACAGGTCCAAGAGTGGAGAGTGGGTAGGTGTGGAAAAGGCCACCTTCACATATGTGCTTCCTTTATTCCAACCTACTCTCATGGTAACTCATCCAGTCCTTTGAGACCTAACCTACTCCTGTGAGAAGAGTATAAATCCCTCATAAGGGTGGTAGTGCTTCCATGGCTTCATTCCTCCCACCAGGTGTCACCTCGTAAAGGTTCTATTGCCTCCCTACTATTATGCTGGGGACCAAGACCAGCCCATGAACCTTTGGGAGACAAATGACAATCATACCATAATATCAGGTATATCTGGTCAAATCCTGTGTCATTGCTTTCAACTGGATTGCATGATGGGCTGCTTAACAAGGTGTGGTGGCAACTTCTAAAAGGGCTCCCAGTGGTCCCCACATTCTGGTATTCACATGCTTGTACCCCAATTCACAATCCTGTACCCCGATTAGGGGCTGGACCTAGTGTCTTTCTTTCTGATGAAGACACCACAGCAAAAGGGTAGGGATGCCACTTCTAAATTAGGTTACAAAAACCTTGTCCTTTGCTCACCCTTGAGGAAGACACCACAGCAAAAGGGTAGGGATGCCACTTCTAAATTAGGTTACAAAAACCTTCTCCTTTGCTCACCCTTGAGGAAGTCCCTTGCTGTCTTATGACCTGCTCAGTGGAGAGGCCCATGTGAAGCAACATTTTTTTTGGTAAGGATGCTGCCTTTGCCCATCTGGAGAAGATCTAAGGGCAAAAAACACTGAGAAACCGAGTTTCCATAATACTGTGAGTGGTGTAGGAAGTGAGTATTTCCTAGGTGAGGTTGAGGTGACTGTGCCCTGTCTAATAACCCGAGGATGGCCTGGTCAGAGACTGAATCTCTGAGGGACCTACCTCAGCTGCACCTCATGTAGGAATGGTAAGACAGCAGACATGGTTATTTTTAGGCTCTGAATTTTGAGGTAATTTGTTAGACAGTGTTTTATTTACTTTCTAGCCACTGAAACACAATACCCAACACCAGCAAATAAAAGAAGCAGAAGGTAATTTTGAGCCATAGTTTGTAGAGGTTCCAGTTCATAGTTGGCAGGCTCCAAGGTAGAGCGGCATGTCAAAGGGGCATGACAGAAGAGAGTCAGCTGATGGCATGGCAGTGGGAAGTAGAGAGGGATCAAGTGAGAATGAATATATACCCTTATAGACTGCACCCCCAGTGGAGCAACTACTTCAGCCAGGCTTAACCTTTCAAATCATATTTAGCTATAAACTCATCGGTGCACTAACCCACTGATAAATATCATACCCCATGATCCAATCACCTCCCAAAGACCCCACCAATGAGCTCATAAGGCTTTATGGGGACATCTAGATACAAACCAGAACATGCAACAGTAGATTACTGATACCGAATATAGTAATTTCTTCTGAGGCTCTGTTATAGTTTGCATCTGAGTGTCCCCTCAAATCCTCATACAGTCATGGGGTGGGCTTCTAGATTTTTGATTGATCCATAGTCCAATGCAGGGATTATGGGTGAGTGCTACACCTGCCCACAGGGCAGGTACTTTGTATACAAATATGAGGAAGGCAAAGAGGCTTGCTCTTCCAGTTGCCACTCCCCATTTTTGCTCTTGTTGTCTTTGCTGTCTTCTGCTTCCATAAACTGTTGCCCTCTGCCATGTGCCACTCTGCCTTGGAGCCAGCTGAGTATGGACTGAAACCTCCACAACCTATGACCTAAGTAAACTTTTCCTTACTTAATTTTGGGAGTCAGGTATTTTGTCTCAGCAGTGAGAGAAAAGTAACCAAGACAGGCTCCTTCTGCTTCTAAGAGTTAATGACAATTGATGGCCCAGACACAAAAAGTGGTTGTGGTCCATCAGCCCAGTGAACACAGGGACTACAATTCTTGGGTCTGGCTCCTCACTGTCTTAAAACAGAAATTCATCTTTGTTCATATATCTCCTTAAGAAAGGTTGACCTTTAGTTCAGAAGTACTTTTGGCTAGCAGTTTATAAACGTATTTGAACCATGAGACCTTCTGTTTGAATCAAATGTTGCAGAATCAAGTGTTGTTGGAGATCCAACTGTGGAACCAAGAAAAATAAGATGTCACCCTAATGAGGAGAGTCAAGTTCTGGAGTCTTCTTGGTTCCTACAGGTTGAAAGCTACTGTCTAGGACTTATTCCCCAAAGCAGGGACATGGGTAGTGAAATGAGGGAAACACATAGTTGACCATCCTCATCATCAAATCACTCATTCATGGATGGGAAGGAAGGACAAATGCTGTGTGCAGAGAGATACTGGGAGCCCAGGGTTCTGCTCTGAGATGTGGGGCCTTCCACAGAAAGTGACAGGCAGGATGACAGGCAGAGTGCTGACACTGTGGGCTCTGCTTATATTCAAAACTTTCAGATACTCAAGTCAAGAGAGTGAAGATAAAAAATATAAGGCTGCACGCGGAAAAGTGGAATGGCATTTAGGAGAGAATATAATGTAGCTGAAAGTGGAGAGAGTTTGCCTCCCAGTTTGCCTGGAAGAAAGCTCACCTGGTGAACTTTTCCTGGGGTGGGGAATATAACAGAATGGTTTTTCAGTAAGGATGCAAAAAACAGATGGATGGAGCATGTGTTTCTCAAGCGAGCCTGACAATAGGAGCTGCCTGGGGCAACTGTTCAGGAACATATTCCCAGGTTCAGTTTTAAGGTAGGCAGAATCTGCATCTCTTGGGTGGGGGCCTGAAAAGCTATAGCTTGAATAAATGTCCCAGATGGTTTATTAGGCAAGGGAGGGCAGGCAGAGGCACTAGTAGAGGTGTACTCATTTCTGGTTTAAATCATCCACATACCCACCTGTACCCAGCTGTCCCTCCCTCCATCCTCCCCAACTTCTTTCCTCCCTCTTTTCCTCTGTGCTATGCTCCCTCTTTCCTGCCATCTGTTCATTCAATAACCCATTCATCCATTGATCCAGGCAACTATTTAATCATTTAACACAGTGTCTAGAATATGTTGGGCAACACAGTGGTGTTGAGGAATGCAAAGACAAAGGACACATGGTCTCTTCTCTTCAGGGGCCCCCATACTGGTCAGGAAACAGAAAGAAGAGCCCTTTACAACATAGTACGATGAGAAGGATCAATGGCAGAGGAAATTCAAAAGGAGGAGTGCTTCCTCTACATAGCTTGCCCCCACACTAGTCTAATGTAACTTTCAGGCTCTTCTTTCTACTAGGTAATGTAGTAAAAACAATGTAATTTAAATATGTCCTTGCACAGTCCCTCTTAGGGACAGCCCTGTTCATCTGACTGTTGCAGAATTTCAAAGGGACACACCATCCTGTGTGGGATACATGCTCCTGGATTTCAAAGGGTATGCACTCCCGGAATTCTAATTAGAAGCTGGGTGAAGGTGGCTGGATTTTCATAGGTCTTTTCCCCACGAAGGACTTCTTTCTTCCAGTCTCAGTCTTCCTGCCTGCTGTGCTTCTTCTTCAGTGACAAAAGTACCACCAGCCCCAGGAAATGAGCCCCTTGAAGCAAGATGATTAGCCTTGGCCTCAAGCAGCTTTCAAAAGGTTTGCAAACAATACAACTGGAGAGTCTGAAGATTGGGATGGGTTTCTTTCTCTTCCCTTTTAAAAAATGATTGAATCCCACTGTCTTCTGAAGATGAACATTTTTGCTGGGCAGATTTGCTTTGTAAATTACAGACTTGAGTGGCTTTTTTTTCTTTGCTGCTTCAGTGAACCAGGAATTAGACATATTTGCCATCAAATAAAATCTGAGGGCTCTTGATGGGTTGGAATTCTGACAACTCTGAGGCTCAGATGTATAGAATGCAGTAGTGCTGGCCCAATACTGGTTCTGCACGCGTTTGCAGGGCTCTTCTTGCAGGGGGACAAGGTGCCATTGCTAGTGTTGAAATGATATCACAGTGAGCTAGAGACAGGTCCTCACCCTCAAGGGCTAGGAGTCAAAAGGTGAGAATTTTATATAAATAATAATAACCAAATGAATAGATGCTAAGATGAGCACAGCACAAGTCAACGAATTAGGTAATGTCTATTCACTCAGTAATGCCAAGCCAGTATCTAAGTGCACAGCGTATAGCAAAGGCCAAAATAGACATAAATCACCGTCTTCATGGCATTTTCATTTTTGTCTATGTGCGGGAGAGAATTTTTTTTATTTGTTTCTTTTTATTTGTTTTGATTGTCAGGTGGTAAGTGGTGTGGGAAAGCTAAATCCAGGTGGGCTAGGGAGTGTGTGTATTTTGTTCAAATGCACAGATATGTGCACCAATGGTGGAGAATAACATTTTAGATTAGATAGTTTGGCAGTTTTCCATTGCTGAGGCAATCAATTACCACAAACTCTTGGCTTAAAATAACACAAATGTATTATATTACAGTTCTAGAGGTCAGAAGTTTGAAATGAGTCAGCAGGATTGCGTTCATTTGGGAAGCTCTGGAGGAGGGTTCCTTTTCTTGCCTTTTTTATTGGCACTAGGGATTGAACTCAGGGTCTTTACACTGAGGTACATCCCCAGCCCATTTTTATTTTCATTTTGAGACAAGTTCTCACTAAGTTGTTAAATTGCCCAGGCTGGAACTTGAGATCTTGCCTCAAACTCCTGCAGTGCTGTGATTACAGGTGTGCATCACTCCATTCATTCATTCATTCATTCATTCATTCATTCATTCATTCATCCACCTTTTTCTAGCTTCTGAAGTCTCCTTGCTGCCCTTGATCTCATGAAATTCTTTGACTCATCCCCTCCACTTCCAAGGCAGAATTTTAGAATCTTCCAATCTCAATCTCAATCTCAAACTCAATCTCAATCTCAATCTCAATCGCTTTTCTTTTTTTCCTTCTTCTCTCCCTCTCTCATCAGTGTTTTACAAAAAACACCTGTGATCACAGGACCCCACCTGGATAACCAGGACAATCTCTCATTTGAGATCTGTAATCAAATCACATCTGCAGAGCTCTTTTTCTATGGAAGGTTCCTGTATGTTCACAGGTTTCAGGGACTAACAGGTGGACATCTTTGGGGAAAACTCACTGTTTGATCAAGGTCCAAAGCAGGATGGGGAGCGAACTGTGCAAATGGCTGGGAGAAGGAGCTCTGAGGAGAGGGGACAGTGAGTTGGGGGAATGACTGGTGGGTCTGAGGAACTGCAGCCAGTGTGGTTGCAGCAGTGGAGAGAGGAGAGGAGGGAAGAGGGGCTTGGAAAATGCTGGGACTATAGTTATGTATCATATCTACTGAGTCGAGTATCTGTTCTGTTCAAGATGAGGAACAGTCTTACGGGATGAGGGGGAGGGGATGGTGGTGTTTACAACCTAAGAACATCAAAATGGTAAACCTGTGTGGCAGTTTGGGCTTTTCCAAGCACTTTCCACTTTTCACTAGAGGCATTTCCCTTTTATATATTAAGAAAATGTATCTTGTGGTGGCACTGCAAGCACTCTAGGAAGCTGAGGCAGGAGGACTTCAAGTTCCAGCTGAGGCTGGACAATTTAGCAACTTAGTGAAATCCAATCTCAAAATTTAAAAAAAAAAATATTAAAAGGCTGAGAATGGAGCTCAGTGCAGAGGTGATGGATTTAACCCTGAATACTATCAACCAAACAAAAGCAAAGCAAAACCAAACCAAACAAAATACCAACAAACACACAAACTCCCAAGTATCAATAAAGCATCACATCCATTCAGGAAAGCACATTTACATGAGTGGGTGGCTCAGTAAATTTTCATAAGCTGAACACACTTCTGCAATCATCATCCATTGGAAGAAAGAAAAGTCTCTGCTGAAAGCATTTGGAAAACTTCAAAGCTAGATGCTGTGATTGCTTCTCTGTGATCTCTCATGTCAGTGCCCACCATCGGGCACCAAACCCCACTTGGGTGTGCCAAGCACTGTGTTGTTGCTGTTTGTGCAGAAAGTCGGTTTCTGAGGCTTTCACTTCAATTCCTGCTCCTCCCTGAATCCCAGAGCCTTTTCCGTGTTCTGGTCACCTGCTCTCTCCTGACCTGCCCAGGATTCCCAAACAAGGCACCAGCAGCTGCATTTCTCAGGCATTTTCATTGGCCAAGAGCACAGAAACTTTTCAGTTTCCCTAAAAAAAAAATTGCTTTTTGCAACCTAGCACCTTCACATTGAGCTACATCCCTAGCCATATTTTAAGACAGGGTCTTACTAAATTGCTAAGTTGCCTGGGTTGGGCTTAAACTTGTGATCCTCCTGCCTCAGCCTCCCAGAGTGCTGCGATTACAGGTATGAGCCACTAAGTCAGGCTTCAGTTTCCTCCTTAATCACCTTTATCCAAAATGTGTAGCTGTGTACATATTTCCCGTGTCTTGTTCAAAGCAGCTAGAACTGCAAAGAACCAAAAGTTCCCAGGGCAAACCTCTGAGTTTACGCCTGTGAGGACAGTCAGGTAAAGAACAGATGAAGTGGAGATTGTGCGCTCTTAATCTCTTAATGCTCTGTGCTATTTTGAGAGAGTCGAGGACTCTTTGGTGTGCCAAGGATTCTGGGCAATTCTTTGCCTTTGACAGTTGAATACCCCTGTAAGGTAGATGGAATGGGGCACTATGGCATGGGCTTACTATGATCTGAATATTTGTGCCCACTCCCAAATTCATACATCAAAATCTAATCTCCAAAGCAAAAGTGTTAAGAGAGGAGGCCTTGGGATGTGATCGGGTCCTAAGGGTGGAGCCCTCATCAACAGCATTTGTGCCTTTATGAATGCAGCCTTCAGGAACAGGCTCTCACATGTTTGAGATAGTCCAGTCTTCCTGCCTCTGCTCGCTTGGGCTTTTTGCTCCTTAGCCTCCAAGCTGGGAGGAGCCAGAGAGAAGGTGAAGCAGGGAACTTGAGGTCCAGGCTTCTGGGATACCGCAGACAGCTCCACATGTCAGCAGTGCCTGCTGGCCTCGCGTCCACCTGCCCCCGCCTGCCCTTGTTTGCTCTCATGTTCTGTGAGGAGCAGGAAGATGGTGTCATCTCTGAACACAGAGTGAGTCCATCGCTTCCTTCAGCTTGGATTTGAAACCTGCAGAAGTGAGAGCAGTAAGTCCTGCTGTGTATAAAGCCCTTAGTGTATGGTATTTTTACTAGAGCATCCTGAATGGACGAAGACAGTGGTGAAGAATGAGGGTCCTGGCACCAGTCAGACCTGGCTTCAAATCCTGCCTCTGACTCTGGCCAGGCATGCGAATTGGCAAGTGACCTCTTTGTGCCTCAGTTTTTCTCATCTGTGAAATGGAGATGTTAGTAAGAGGGGTTACCTCAAAGGGCAGTTATGAAGATGAAATAAAATGATATATGTGAAGTGTTTGGCCAAGTATTCTTATTACCAATAGAATATTATTATCCTGAAAGGAACAATCCTTACCATTCCAAACAATATAAAATTATTTTTATTGTTATTGTTACTATAGCCATTTGTGGATGATAAAACCAAGACCCAAACTAAGTGGCTTGTCCTCTGCTTCAGGACAGTGTGTCCTGATTCTTCAGCCATTTCGCTCAGCACACCCCCTATGGGCACACCCCAGCCCCTCTCCCAGCCCATCTGGTCACCAGTGGCAGCTCTCAGAAGCCACAGGGGCAGCTGCCAGCCAGAGAAGAGGCCTGGGCAGCCCTGGGCGCTGGGCATCATTTAATCGATGACCTCCAAAGCTGGCTTTTCCGGCCGACCGTCCGGCGTCCAGAAGAGCAGCATTAAGGAGTTAATGAGGCTTGGCAGAGGCGATGGGCCATCTGTTCTTAATCACCAAAGTGCACGGGCGAGGGCAGGTGGACGCGAGGCGGCAGGCGCTGCTGACGTGGTGGAGCTGCCGGCAGTCTCCCAGAAGCCTGGACCTCGAGTTCCCTGCTTCACCTTCTCTCTGGCTCCTCCCAGCTCTAAGGCTGAAAAGAAGAAGCCCAAGGCAGAGGCAGGAGGACTGCGCTGTCTCAGGGCCCTTCTCCAGAGCCTCCTCTGGAGATGGAGCCCAGGAAAAGGATTCCTGGGCAAGGGTGCTACTAAGGGTGTGTTCTCAGGAAAAGCATAGGTGGGCAAGGAGGCGGTTAGAAGGGTTGCATGCTGGCCCTCAGGGACTCTGGGACTCTAATTGCAGCGGAGTTGGTCTCACCTTGATGCCAGGGTTCAAGTCATCCTGGGAGGGGGATGTGCTTGTATGAGTTGTTCTCACCAACACTGGAAGCAGCTGGGGGAGGGGAGGGATGCACCCCCAGAAAGGGAACCTGATGGTCACCCGGGGCTGGGGCTGTGAAGGTACACTGTGGAACAAGAATCCCCTTTGAAAAGTAACTGAGCTGATCCCCTCCTCTTTTTTTGGACAGCAAGTTGGGTCCGGTCCCCCTGGACCCTGGTCAATATTAACGAGCTCTTCCACCTCTCTACTTCCAGCTCATTGACTTTGGGGAGGATTCTTGACCTTTGTGAGCCTCAGTCTCCTAATCTGTGAAGTGGAACAATGAGGTGCAGTGTTCACTTGCACCTCAGTGTGAAGTGCTCAGAACACTGCCTGGTACTGGCTGCGTAGTGAATGGGGTGAGCATTTCTCCCTTCTCCCTCTTCTTCTTTCCTTCTCTCTCCCTCATCTTTCCTCTTTCTCCTCCCTTCTCTTTTTTGCCCCACCCTTCTCTTTCTGTGGCTGCTGGTGGTGTCACTGTGCCTGGCATGTGAAGTGGCCTGGTTTGGAGTGAGGCACCACTGATGTCAGGAGAGGACCCCCTCATCTTCGGTTGATGCTGTGCTGTTCCTGAGACAAACACATGAAAGTGTGTTTGTGTGTGTTGTGCGTTTCTCCCCGTGGCAGGCAGGCCTGGCTTTCTCCTGCAGTACCATGGTGGAGCACAAACAGAAAGGCAGGCAGCGCCGGCTTCCAATGGGAGTTGTGCCTCTTACAAGCTGTGACCTTGGGCAACTTTCTCATTGTCTCTGGGCCTCAGATCTCTCATACACTAAATACCCCACTTTGGGGGATGCAGGAAGGTTTACTGAGATGATACCTTGAATTTAGAGTACATGCACTGTGGAGATTCACTGTCTGGATGTGCCTGGTATTGTGACACATAGGAGGTCTCTGAAAATTAGTGTCTTTCCTCACATTAGCTACTGGTGCAATTTGGACTTGAATTGAGCTTGGTCCCTCTTGTCTTGGATGGTGGAACATTTCTTTGCTTGTCTCTGTTCACTGTTAGCCTCGGGTTTGGGCCCCTTAGAGGCGGGGCCGTAGAGTCAGGGTCTTTGCTAAGGTGTTTCTGACAGAGGTTCTGGCAGCCGGCTGGCTATTGGTGCCTCAGTGCAGAAAGAACTGAATTACAGGCTCTTCCCCTTCGTGATCTCCTCTGTAAGAAGGAGCCATTAGTATGCTCCTGTTGGCATCAGTGTGCGTATTACATTAGATGATGCAGCTTGCCAGGGCCTGTGCGAGGTGAGAGGAGAAGTAAGGACAAATGCTGCCACTAACGAGATGGCGGAAACACCGTATCTTTGTGGCTGTCTGCTGAAAACATCGTGGCCTTTGTTGTGCTTCTGAAGAGTTAATTCAACCAGCAGAGCTGCCCTGCCACTTCCATTCTGTGCTCCAGGCTGCACTCATCTGCACCCTCAGAACTTGGCTCCTGAGTCCCGCTGCCTGGCACACGCTGGGGGGTGTGAAGAAGAGCCTAACTGTGATGGAGTGCGCGGCACGTGCTGCTGTGATCACGGCAGGTTGGATCCTGGGATCCCCGTGGCCTGATGGAGATGGTATTTGCAGATGAATGTCAGGTTTGTGAGCAAAGTGCCAGGGACCTTGGCTGGTAGCATGGCTTCATTGTAAATTCCCCACAGAGCTCCTAGCTGTGGTTCTGGGCATGGCATTGCTCCCCTGTGAAGCTGAGGTTGTGCTCTTTTTCACACATTTCCAATGTTCTGATTTCCGGTCTTCTGGTAGCCTTACATTTCCCATTAAAGTTAGATGTGGACATGTGACTTTATGGTCCCAGTCAGCTCTGGAGGTGAGGTTTGGAGGGGAAGGCAGTATTTGTTGCAACCCATTGAGATGATGGCTTCACTTGTTAAATCAGCACACTCAATGTTCCCTGACAGATACACTTGATGAATGGGATACAAATTACATGAGAGCCAGGAGCTGGCCTGAGTTTGTTCACTATCTTATTCTCAGGACCTCTTCCAGTGCCTAGCACACATGGGCAGTTGATAAATACTCATCACAAGAGGCAGGAGAGAAATTGGAACTGCCAGACCTGTGTTTTATTCTGGCTTTGATACTAGGTAAACTTTGGAGGGTCATGCAATCTTCATAGTCCTCGGTTTTCTTACCCTGGCGATGGCAATACCATTCCATGCAAAACTAGGATTTATTCCAAGAATATAAAAGTGTCCAGCCCATTGTAGGCACCCAAACAAATCTTTTGCTCTAAGTGTGGAAGGAAGGGGTAGAGAAGAGGGGGCTGAGTGTATATAAATACTTTTTCTCCAAGGACTGGAGCAGGAAAGAAATTGTTGGTGCAGGAAGGGGACTCTGGGAGGGGTGAGCCCAAATATAGGGAGCTGGGGAGGGTGGACACAGATAAAGCAAGTGGCAGGCAGATCTGTCTCTAAAGAGTCCAAGAGAGCTAATTCAAATGGCACCAAACATCCCCAAATATTTGAGCAGAAGCCGTAGCTAGTACGCTTTTAATTATCCTGCCAATAAAGATTCCTGGGCAGAACGGTCTTCGATGCACAGTAATGTTTTGCAATGTTTTTAGTAATTGGGTTAAGATAATTTATTAGAGTACTGACTGGATGTGTTTCAATAATTGCTAAGACTGGAATATTAGCCTTTCCTCCCTGAATGCAAATCACTCCCCAATGGGCCAAAGCATTGGAGACTATTATTCTGAATATGCAAATCACTTTGAGACAAATTCTGAGTGCTGACCATAGTACCTACGTGAGCATTTATTCTAAATTGCACTTGGAAGCTCCCTGAACTTTGAGTCCCATGCTGGGGGCTTGTTTTGTTGGTGAGGTCATGGGTTGTGGTAGGTTGACCCTTCACTGTTTCTATGAAAATTAAAGGAAACCCGTGTGCAGACAGGAGGTGAAAAGGGCCAGCCAGGGCCACTGGGGTGGTGCAGCATGAGGGATGACATTCATGGAGAAACCAGAGTTTCCCTCATGTCTGTTTTCTCTATTGAGCTTGTTGGATGGAAAAACAATCTAACACTATTTTTAAAAAAATAATCAGCAGAAGTAATAGCAGAGGAGTTGAGAGCTTGAGAGCTTGAGAGCTTGCTAGGAGGAGGGGGCATGTTCGCAATCAAGATGTAAAAGGTGATAAACTTCCTAAGGTTAATATGGTTTATCTGGCACCAACACAGCATCAGGATAGCAGTGGAAAGAAGCTTTGCATGGTTGGGAAAAACAATAGTAGTGGTGGTTGCACGTAGAGATAGTTTATGTGCCAGACAGGGTCCTGAGCATGTTAATCTCAGGGTCCTAGTGAATCCAATTTGTTTAATTCTCACAAAGGCCAGTGAAAAGAAACGTTACTATCCCCAGGAAGAAGCTGAGCCTCGGAGAAACAATGCATGTTGGTTGGCTAAGGTCACCCTTCCTTTCTAGGGATGGAGCATGAACCAAGAACTTAGAACCCCCTTGTTCTATATTGCAATTACCATTTAGCAAAGAGTCACTGCGTTTTGGGCAGTGAGCAGGGTCCATGACACGCACTCATTCACTCGACTAAGTGTTCCTGAAGGTGCGTGTCAGTGCGGGTTGAGGATGAGGATGAAGACTAGGGGTGCAGCTGCTGTTGCTGAGAAGAGTGACAGTGACTTGGATGGGTGTAGGGACACGTATTGGGCATGAGGCAGGGAAAATTTAAAAAATAATTTGCAGACTAGAAAATAGCTATGACCCTTAGGTTCCTTGTTCACAAAATGAGGAAGATAATGATACTGGCTCTGAGGGTACTTGTCAGTGTGTTCAACACATAAGTACTTACATGCTCAGTATTAATGTCTCTTATATGGGTAATAACAATTGGAATTCGCTAAATACATAAGATATTCAAAAGAGCAGTAACTGGCCACTACTACTTGGAAAGTAGTTCAATCTACACCTCCAGAGAGTAAATAAATCTTTATAAATGTATTCCCAACACAGGGAACATAATTAAGGTGCCATATTCAACTACAGACTTGCAAGAAAGAAGTGAGAGTCCCCATATCCCTGTGTTAATTGTCAAAGAGCCAGACTCTTTATGTATTCTTCCACTTTGTAGATCTCTTGGGGCTTCCTGGAGTAGATGTACAGGTGAGGAGTGAATCCTGAAGGGGAACAGGCACTTCCCCATAACCACAGAGTGACCAAGTTGCGGACAAGAGGTTCAAACCTAAATTATCTGACTTTGAACCCCTGACTTTGAACCCCTTGAACTTTTTCATTCTTCCAAACAGTCCTGGTGGAGAGGAGTGGGTCCCAAATTGGTGGCTAGTTTCATTGGAATTGTCACCACTCCATAGCCACCTCCTTGTCACCATCACCCCAGGGACCAGCGTCAAGATAGCTACTACTGCCACCACCCTCAAAGGAATTTCACAAAGCTTCACCCCGAATAATCTTTCACTGGAGTGAAGGAGCAGCTTGCTAATCCCAGTAGCCTCCACAAGTAAAGAAGGGTCATCTATATAATAAGAAATAGCTTCAGCTTCCGCCAAAGTTTCCAAATGGATAATAAATTATGAAGAGAACATCTTTTGCTATGTAATTAATGGAAATTTACCATTTTTAAGCTTCCCCTGGGAAATTTTCCATGTCAAATGAATTTGTCGATGGGACCCGAGAGGGAAGATATCACAACTGTTCCAGTGTGCACTTCTTCATTAGGCAGCTGCTGGAGGTTAAATTTTCAGTCACGTCTTCTGATGACTTTGATCTCTGATGACAGTGTTAACTCTATTTGCTCCTTGGTATCACTCTGGTATTTTAAAATAGTCTTTTAAGATAGCCTTGCTAATTATTTTGCTGGAAGTTTAATTAAATCTTGTCACAGAGGAATATGCTATCTTGGGGAATGGTTGCTAAACATAACTCAAATTGTGAGAAAAGGGGAGGCAGAGTAGACAGATATGCATATAAAGAATAATGCAGAAGACAGATTTCCATGCTAAAAGATGCAGGATTTCCTGAAGTTCAAATCCCTTTGTTTGAACCATGTTCAACATTTTGGAAGGAATTCTGAGTCTGCTTAAATCTTACATTTGTAATCAGATGTATTTATTGAAAGCAATCAATGATTGTTGTTATTTTGTTCTACTCTGAGACCACAAATATAATAGGCTCCTGGCTTCAGGGAGATCATGCAGCTTTGTGTGAGTGGGGGTTGCAGAGGGATGTGGCATGTATGCAAAGTTAGATGTCTAAGAATATTCATTGTGAGGGCTGGGGATTTAGCTCAGCGGCACAGTGCCTGCCTGGCAAGTGCAAGGTCGTGAGTTCAGTTCCCGGTACCGGAAAAAAACCAAAAAAAATAAATAAATAAATAAAAAAAATAAACATGTTG
>NW_004955442.1:1305844-1376743 GCF_000276665.1 Chinchilla lanigera
ATTTATTTATTTTTGGTCTTTCTCTGGTACCGGGAATCGAACTCACGACCTTGTGCTTGCCAGGCAGGCACTTTGCCACTGAGCTAAATCCCCAGCCCCAGGAAACAAGATTTTAAAAGAATGAAGTAGAATCAAGTACATGATGTGCAATGATCTTCATGAAGAACAAAGTTCTGACCAGGATAGAAAAGGGATGGGTAAGCTTTTTCCTAACAGGCCAGAGAGTAGCTCTTGTGGGTTTGGTGGTCTGTATGTTCTCAGCCCTCATCTTGTGGAGGCTACCAGACCATGCCTCAAGGAATAATGTAGCTATGTGCTGGTAAAACTATTTATGCACATTGGAATTTGAATTTCAGATTGTTTTTATATTTCACCAAGTATTATTTTCTTTTCTCTTTCAGTCATTGAAAAATATAGGAATCATGTTTGGCTTGCTGACTATACAGAAAAGTAGGGGTCAAAATTAAATACGGGCTTTGGGGGATATTTGTATATCTAGATTTATAGCAGTATAGTTATTTACAGTGGCTAAAATGTGGGAAGCAGCCCAAGCCTCCATCAGTGGATGGGTAGACTGGCAAAATGTGGAATATACATACAATGGACTATTACTGAGCCTTAAAAAGGAAGGGAATTGTGAGAAGTGCTGTTCTGTGGCTGAAGTTGGATGGCATTGTGCTAAGTGAAATTAGCCAGTCACAAAAAGACAAATACCATGTATGATTTCACTTGCATGGGTGCTCGGAGTAATCACATTCATATTGACAGAGAGTCGAAGGGTGGCCTTCAGGGCCTGGGGGAATGGAGAGTTATTGTGCAATGGGGGTACAGTTGCACTTTTGCAAGATGAGGAGTTATGGAGACGGATGGTGGTGAGGTTTGCACACATTTAATGCCAACGTCTAATGTATTAGTGGCTCTGTCTGTACATTTCAAATGCTGGAGATAGTAAATACTCATAATGTCATGTTATGTATACTTTAACACAATTTTTAAAACTGGGAATAAATATAGTAAAAAAAATGAAAACAACAGGCATAGTGGTATATACCTGTAATCCTGGCACTCTTGGAGGCTGAAGTAGGAGGGTCACAGGTTCAAGCCTGACCCGGGCAACTTAGCAAGTCAGTTAGACCCTGTGTCAAAATACAAAAGAAGCACTGGAAATATGGCTCAGTGCAAAGGCCCTGTGTTCAATCCCCAGTACTGAAAAAGTGCTAAAAAGAAACATATACAAAGAAAAAACCAGAAAGCACTATAAGCCATAGTTTGCAGGCCTCCAATATAGAACAATACACAGCATGCATATACAGGAATACTCTGCACACAGCAAATATGATTAATTATTCCATCAGCAGTGTTTCTTTCTTCACTGGTGTCCCTTGTGTTCTAAAAGCTCAGTTACGAGGCTTGCAACCCTCTGGAGGGAAACGACCCTGCGGAAGTCAACAAAGAGATATTCGGGGAACCTTGAAATTCAAAAGAGCCCTTCTTATGTTTTTCTTCAGGAAACAGCAAGACAATTATCTTCAAAGCCAAACTTTGTTAGGGGTTAAAGATGTTTGTGCATTTGTTTGCTCTTTCTTCCTCTACTCTAAAAGAAAGCTTTGAATTCCAAAGAGCAAGCCGGCCAAGTAGATCATAGAGTTTCCAACAGGTCATGGTGTCCAGCTTCTAGAGGAGCTGGAAGAAGTACCTGAGAAGCAGAGGCAGCCACTCTGGTCCTCTAAGGAGCAGTAGAGGAAGCCAAAGGGAAAAGACAAGTGTTAGGGTGTGTGTGTCATAACTGGCCCTCTGTAATCACAGGAGTAGTGCTAGTAACTGGAAAAGAAGCATGGAGGCCTTTCTTTATTTCTTGCATTGCTGTGAGTGTTTTCACATCCCTAATCTTTAGATACCTACTTGGGTTTGGAGGAGACTTGTGGGTGGATTCCTGGGTTGGTAGTTTCCCTGAAGTCTTTTTCCCCACAGGTCTATGCAAAGATCCTGAGAGAACTTGTGGCCTGCCATTGGGCTCAGAGGAAGCAGGCCTCAGAGGACAGGGACTTAGTACCCGGAGATAAGTGGCCAGACCCACAGACTTCAACCAGGTCCTAGCAAGCTCCTCAGTGTCAAGAGAGGTGCCTGGGCCAAACCAGTCTAGCTATGCTGTCACAGACCCCAGAAAAGTTCCTAGATGTCTGGTAGACCTAAGGACACATGCACTTTCAGTGCACCCATATGTCATCTTGTGAAAGAAATAGTCCTGGCATAGAGTTAGAACCTTTGATATGACTGGATATTTGTCCTACAGAGTCAGAACTAACTCAGAACTGGTGTAAACCTCTGGAGATCAGGCTGTGGGATACATGCACAGTCCATGTTACTCTTACTACCCAGTAGGATGGAGTGTAGGACAAGATGAACTCAAGAGTATAGAGCTTGATGCACTTTCACACGATAGTTGTAATGGGTAAACTTCGATCTGGCTACATGTTGTGCTTCTGTATGCATATCGCATCCCTGGAGGTCTCAACAGGAGAGGCAGGGGTGTTTTCAACCCTTGGCTGCCTAGGTAAGAAGGCAGCATGGGAAAGACTGGAGCTGGAAGGCTCGATGAGGGGGCTGTTGGGGTAGCCTGGGGAAGAGAAGGTAAATGGATGAGACGAGCATGGAGGCAGTGGAACTGAGGAGGTGGAAAGAAATTTGGGAAGTAATTAGAATAAGCTCAGATCCTCTTAGAGAAGACAAGGGTCAAAGAAGCAGAGGCAGCACCTCAGAAACTATAAACAACAAGCTGTTAGAATGAGCAGAGTCACAGCAGCACCCCAGTGGTGACTGTCTATGGCTGTCCCCTTTATCACCCCTCACTCACACGGAATGTCATGTCAGTCTCAGTTGCAGTTCCTGACAAAGCTAAAAGGTGAGGACATGCAGGAGGAAGAGCACATTCAGGCCACTGCTTCCTTCCCCACCATTTGTCTTGCCATGTAGCGATCTGTTTCTTCCAAACCTCCCTGACCTGGCTTTTCTTCTCCAAAGACTTGTCTGCCAGCCATCCCCTTTCGTGCCCTCTGTACCTTTGTGGATCTTTGCTTGATCCCTCTGGAGGATCAAACTTTCTACCCTTTCTGTCTCTCTTCTCTATTTTAGCTCCGCCCAGATAAACAGCGAGGTCATCTTTCCTGGCTTTGCATCCTGGATCCACAACTCCTGTCTTAGACACTTTACTGTCACTGAGACACAATACCCAGCACCCATAGTATAAAAGAAGAGAGGCTTGTCTTACTTCACAGATTTTAGAGGACTCAACCATGGTTGGCTCTGTGAGGCAGAAAGGAACATGGTGGAAGGAGCTGGGTGGTGGACAGCTGCTCATCCCTTGGCAGCCGGGAAGCAGAGAGAGAAGGAGCTGGGGGCAGGAACACACCCTTCCAGGTCATGCCCCCAGTGACCGCTTTCAGCCGGATCCCACCTCCTACAGCACCTTTGGCTACTGAGCTCCTCCACAGATTAGTACAGCACCCCCACGGTCCAATCACCTGCCACACACAAGAATTTGGGGGACATTTAAGATCTAAATGGTAACAACTACTGACGTAGGCAAGAAAGGGAATTCTCTAAACCTACAGGCCTTCATGTGTGAAAGGGTGATGACAAGAATAATAGTGCCCCTTTTATTGGGTTTGTGAAGTCTATCTTACAAAGCTCAAGCTCTGACTGAATGTGGCAGTAACAGTAGTTAACCAGACTGCCCCAGTTAACACTGGAAACACCCAGATTCAACCAGTAGCTAGTGGAGCAAAAAGAAAAACAAAACAAAACAAAACCAAAGCCCCAGAAACATAAACACACAAAAACCAAACCATCCTCCAACAGAACAAAAGAGAAACAAACCTTCTTGGAACATGGAGAAAGGAAAAGTTTTGAGTTCTGAAACATTTGTATGTACATATGTGTGTTTCACTTTTAGAAAATCACAGTGACTCTCTCTCTGTATTTGCTATCAAACGCTAAGTAACAAATGACCCTTGGATGCAGTAGTTTTAAGGGTGTGCTGTGCCCATGGATGGGGACAGGGGAAGAGCTTAGTGGGAGTCTGAGGCCAGAGTGAAGGTGTCCTTGGTCAGCTGGGGCTCAGTCACCTCCAGATGCAGCCAGTGCATCTCTACTCCCACGCTTACCCAGCACTTTGGGGAGGATTCTGTTCCATGTGATATTTCAGGAGAGCAGTACCAGGTTCTTGCTGGTGGTGGCCAGTGGCAGTGATTTGTTGCTCCCCATCAGATCAAGTGTACCAGAGAGATCACAAAAGGATGGAAAAATCAGTCTTTTAGAATCTGATGCTGAAGACTAATACTTTGTGTTGCCCCCATTGAGATGTTGACATCCCATCCCCAGATGATGGCATTAGCAGGAGGGGGCTTTGGGGATGATGAGCTCAGGAAGGTAGAGCCTTCCTGTATGGGGTTAGTGTCCTTATAAAGAACACTCCCAAGATCTTCACTCCTTCTGCATGGGGAGGCAGCAAGAAGATAGCCCTCTGTGCCCTTGGATGTGAGCCCTTCCCAACACCTTGACTGTCACCTTCCTGCCCTTCTGAGCCATGAAATGTATTTCTTTTATTCTGAGTGATGTTCTGTCGGTGGTATTCTGTCACAGCAGCCTGAATGGCCTAAGACACCCCATAGCAGACGTGATGTTGCATCTCTACATTCTATCTGTTAGAAGCAGATCACTGGACCTGGCCTACACCAGAAAGGTGTAAATTTCAACTAGGCCAGAACTCCCTGGAGGTGGGCATGGAGGAGTGTGTGGTGATGGACACTGATCGTGGGGAATGTGTATTAATTGCTTGTTATCATTATGATAATTTCCATTGTATGATGAGATTGTTGGTAGGAAAAGAGAATGAGCTTGTCTTTTCTGAAATTAGACCCATTTGTTTTCTACTGTGGCTGCTGCTTTGGGACTTTTCCAATGAACCCACCAGGAAAAAGAAGTTTCAAATGAATAGTTAGAACTGGGATAAAGCAGGGACAGTGCAGAGGTGCCTTCTGGTCTTTAGGCAGACAGCAAGAGGTCTCGGATTTGGTTTAGGAAAGCTAACTGGAAAGAGATAAAGCAGGAAGACTACAAGCATTCTACTAAGACAAAAACAAAAGCCCCCACTCCTTTAGTTCTGCTTCTAATACCATAACATTAATGGTGTGTTCAGCCACAAGTAATATAAAAATACAGTATGAAATTCAAAGTGGAATTACTTTTTCACAGGTTAGAAATTCTGAAAGCATTTGGCTGCTGGAGTTGGTCCAATGGCACAGCAGTCTGAGGCTGGAACTTATTTTATGATATTTTCCTCTTGGCCACAAAATCGCTGCCCTGCTCCATATCACATCCACATTCAAGTCAGGAAGAAAGAAGCACAGAGGGTGCCACCTACCCTTTTCTTTTCATCAATAAAACAAAAATATTTCGCAGAACCACTTCTCTTTTCACATATGATTCACTTAATATCTCATTAGGGCTATACCTTGCTGCAAGGGGCTCTGAGAAAGTAAATATTTAACTTTTCCCAGCTGCTATAGTGCAGAGTGGCAGAAGGAAGGGGGATTGAAATAGTGTTGGGTTAGCCATGCATCAGTGCCTACTGCTGATGTTATCTCTAATCAGTTTCAAGTCCTGAAAGTATAATAGCTAATGACTTTGCATAATATTAGGCAGGACTTGAGTCCGCTTCTGTCTCTTACCCAGAGCCTGGCCTCTTAGTCATCACTCAGTAGTTCTCCATTCAGCAAATATTTCCCCGTGCTGCGCTAAGGTTGATTGGCAGGGGGGTCCTGGGCAGGAAGCGACAACAGCATCTGGGGTGAAGCATAAGTTAAATGTGGTCATCTCGTCAAAGGCTTGTTATTGTCATTTGCCAGCCCACTGCTCACTATCTTTCCTATTTTTTTTTTAGATATCACATGTTGTTGTTGTTGTTGTTATTATGATTATCTGTCTTACTTTGTTTTGTTTTTGAGACGGGGTCTCACTCTGTAGTTCAGGCTGATCTTGAACTTACTTATGTAGCCCATGCTGGCCTTGAACTCACAATGGTCCTCCTGCCTCAGCCTCGAGAGTGCTGAGATTACAGGTGTGTGTCACCACACCCAGCCATCACATTATTTTTTATATGTTTCTAGAGGGATAATGTACATACCATAAGAGTCACCCTTTAAATGTGCACAATTTAATGACTTTTAGTAGTTTTACAGAGTTGTGTGGCTATCAGCACAAGCCAGCAGGAGAGCATGGCCACACACTGAAGACGCTTCCTGTGCTTATTTTTGGTGTCCACTGCTCCCTGCCATGCCCTGACCCACGGATGTGTTCTGGGTCATAGACCTAGTGTTTTCCATATTTGTCATGAAAGTATGCTATGTGTGATCTTCTGTGCCCTGCACCTTCCATGGAGCATGTTCTTGAAATTCATCTTGTTTACTTTTATTACTGAACTGCATTCCATTGTATATTTAGTATTGCTTATCTATTTTACTTATTTTATCTCAGTCTTGTTTTCTGTTTAATGATAGACATTAAGGTTGTTTCCATTTTGGGGTTATTGTATATAATGCTGCTGGGAACATTCACCCAAGTCTTCTGTGAATACATGGCTTCATTTCTCTTGGGTAGCGTATGGGTCAGCTTTTTGTCACTGAGACCAACTCCCTGGCAGGCACAATTAAAGGAAAAGGGGTTTATTTGGGTTCATAGTTTTAGAAGATTCAGTCCATGGTTGGCTGCTGGCTCCAAGTGGAAATAGCATGGGGAAGGGGGTGGTGAAGAAAAGCTGCTCACCTCATGGTGACCAGGAAGCAGAGAGAGAGAGAGAGCAAGAAAGAAACAGATAGGGCCACGTTTGAAGAGGACATCCTCCCGGGTCCCACCTAGTGAACCACCTCCTCCAACCCGGCCCTGCCACTAACAGCACATCCAGGTATGAGCTCATCAATGGATCAGTCCACTGACGAATGCAGCACCCCCGTAATTCAACCACCTTCCAAAAGTCCCGCCCCAAACACACGAACACATGAGCATTTGGGAGACTTTTTAGATCAAGCCACAACAGGTACCTAGGAAAGGTATTTTTGGGTGTTTTCTGTGTATGAGAGATTTTAACTTTTTAGAAAATGTTTGATGTTTTGAGAAACTGCTGCTAATCTATTTTCTAAAGTGGCTGTACCATTTTACATTTTACTGTAGTAGCATGTGGGGGCATCCCTAATTTCTAATTTTTTTTTTTTTTTGGTGGTATTACATACTGAACCCAGGGCCTTCACGCTGAACTACATCCCTACCCCTTTTTTTAAAGGTTAGAGACAGAGTCTTGCTAAGCTTCTAAGTTGCTCAGGCTGGGCTCAAACTTGATCATGGGTGGATGTCAGCTTCCTGGTGTGCTGGGATTATGGGTACATGCCACTGTACCTGTTTCAACTGCATTTTATTACCAAAGGTAAGTTAAGACAGAGATGAAAAGCGTAGTGACAGCTTTACCCAGCCAGGGTTCAGCATGTGCCTTGCCACTGTTGCTTTTGCATAGCTCTGGATAATTGATCTCAATTTTTATAAAAGTTTCTGCTTTATAGAATGAAAATAATGACATTCACTTTGTAGGGTGGCTGGGAGACACACATCAGCTTACTGGCCCGTGTCTGTTATGTAGCGATTTCTGTATTTGTTCTTACTATGCTAAGTAAAATCTGCTTTTTGACTTTGAAAAAAATTTTTTTCTCTAAGGTAAAAAAGTTAATATTCGGGGTCAGTAAATTAGTACCACTTACTCTATTCGATGCAAGCTTCTAGTCTCAAGAACATATAAGGTGACAAGCTGATTGGACTAAAGCAGATGGCTTCATGTCCCAGCCCCAGGTCCTCTGCATCACCAGCCACAGTTTTAAGCTTGTTTTCTTTTTCTGACTCTGAGGTCAGAGGGCCCCTGGGTGCTATGCTTTGTTCCTTGAAGCTCATTTTCCCAGTACAGTTTCCGCTCTTTCCCAGGTGCAGATGAAGGAAGCCATCTGCCTTTCATGATCTCTGTGCCTCTTTGACCCAGGCATGACCTCGCCAGTCACGCAGCAAGTGCCATTGTACCTGAGCATGAAGCCATTTCTGTGCTGGATGACAGTTAGAAAGTGATTGTACTGTAGTTCTGGAAACATAAAGTATTCCCCGCTACCAACAAGAAGCGGCACCCAGAGACCCGAATCATTTGGAGCAACTGAATGCCGCATGCCACGTGAACCTGTCATACTCACGGCTTCCAATTAGAGCATACAATAAAGCAAAGAGGAGAGTCCCAGGCAAGGCAGTTTGCAAGTTGTCGAGCATTTGTTTTGGATTTCTACATGGCTCCAAATGCCATCTTGAAATGAGTGTACAACTCCCTCTTTCTGCCTCTTTCCTCCTCTGTTCTTTTCCTCTTTCTCTTTCTGCTGGGAGGCAAGAGGTACTGTCTTGATGCCCTCAGAGGTACCCACCAACGATGGTCCTTCTCACTCTGGTTCAGCAGGAATCTGGCTGATGGCCATGGTGATGGCCATCAGCCCAAAGCCAGGTTCTGGCCTTCTCCTTTGGAGCAGGGTTTGCCCCATATTCACATGTTGAAACTTAATCCCTAGTGTAATGGTATCAGGGGTGGTAGTGACTAGGGCAGAGCCTTGATGAATTCCAGCCTTTATTAGCGAGGTCTAGGAAAACACACTTACTCCTTCCACATGTGGGACACACACAAAAGATGATCAGGAAAAGCACCCTCAACAAACCCTGAGTATGCCATTGCTTTGATCTTGGACTTTGCAGTCTAGAAGAGAGAGAAAGAAATTTCTGTTTCTTATGAGCCACCCAGTCAAAAGAAATCTGTTGTAGCAGCCTAAGCAGATTGAAGCAGTCTCCACTCTGGAATCCGCATTTCTAATGAGCTAGCCGGTGGCCTAGATGTTACATGTAGTTGAACATCCTCTCCAGAGACAGTCTCCTTGGGATGAGTCCCCAGACTGGTTAGAAACACAAGCTGGACCTCCTAAGTTGGGCTCTGCTTTCTGTGTATAGTTCCAGGCTCTTCGTTTGCACCTTAAATTTGGACAGCACCATCTCAAAGTAGGGGTTCTTAGAGTGTGGTCGCCAGGCTTGCTTCTTTGGCCCCACCTGAGAACTTGCATAATGCTGATTCTCAGGCCCTGCCCAGACCTAATGATGCAGAAACTCTGAGGTGGATCCAACAATACCCTTGAGTTTTAACAGTGCCAGCAGATCATTCAGATGCATGCTGAAGTTTGAGAACTATCAACTCTTATGCGCTGAATACACTGTGAACCTTTGAATTACTCATTTGCTTCCACCTTGCCTTGGTGGTGCTGGGGTCCTATGAATAGGAGATCAGAAATGGAGCACCAGTGGCTAGCTCTGGGTCAGCAAACGTGTACTCACTCCCATCGAGGTCTTAGTTACTTTTCTTGTTCCTGAGACACAGTACCTGACACCCATATCTCTAAGGTGGAAAGGTTTATTTTGGCTTGTAGTTTGTAGAGGTTTCAGTTCAAATCAGCTGGCTCTAAGGCAGGGAAGCATGGCACAGGGGCATGGCACAGGGCATAGCAGAGGAGAAACAGCTCATGGCATGGAGGAGGGAGGCAGAGGGAGAAATCAAGGGAGGTGGAAAGGAGGTACACCCTTAAAGGTCACCTGACCCGTGACCTATGGCCTCAGACTGGCATTTACCTCCCAGCATGACATTTAGCTATAAACTCATCTGTGCAGTAATCCACTGATAAGTATCATCCTCCATGACCCAACCACCTTCCAAATGCCCCACCTATGAGCTCATGAGGCTGTAGGGGGACATCTAGATATAAACCATAACAGACACCGAACAGCTATTTTCTCCTGGAATAATCTCTTGCCCAAGGATGGAAATAGAAAGTGAGCACCATCACCAAGTGTTCTTATTGTGAGCTCCTGTTCTGCTGGTAGATGGTCCCTTGTGCTTCACAGTAAGTGACTCCGCCCCCTTCCTACCCTTGGGGTCAGTGTGGCTCCCAGCAGATGATGCCACTGAGAGGCAGTGGTGCTGGTGGGAGGCTGGGCACTGACATAATATGTAACCTTGTGTGACCTGACTCTCTCCTCTGGGCTTGTGCTCCATGGGCTGATCTCATTGACCAAAAGGGTAATGCTATTGCCTCCTCTACCCAGATTCCTGGTAAGTATCAAAGGGACATCCACATGAGGAAGTGCTTTGAGAAGGCAAAACCACTGCACAAGTACACAGACTCCACCATGCTGTGAAAGGCAGGTTTGAAGGGAAGAAACTTCAGGAAAGTGTTACTTCTGCTTCTAACACCAGCACAGCTGGGATCTTTCATAAAGTTTGTGTCTGAAATTATCTCTGAAGTCATTGCCTTTGAGTGGGTTTCCTGTAGAAGCAGATGCCAGGGTAGCAATTGCAGGGCTAATATGTCTTTGGGAAGTAATGTTTGGACTTTGGGAGAGGAGGGTGGGAATGTGAGATAAGAAAGGGAAGGTGGCCAGCAAAGCTGTCATCAAGCAAGGTAAGACTGTGGGCAAGTGGACTTTGCTTCACTGCAAAACTCTGGAAGCAACTTCCTTGGTTGGTGCTGTTGCTGGAGCATAGTTCCCTGGCTCTTCTCTCCTGTCCTGCATGTGGGTAGCAGGGCCCAGTGGCCTGAGGAAGCCCTTCTCCAGGGACAGGAAGATGCTGGCATGGGAAGTCAGGCCTTTGTGCACTAAAGTGACAAGGACAGGGGTCAGTGGGCAAGGTACACGTCTCTGAGTGATCTGTGTTCAGCTGTTCCTTGACCACTCAGAAACTCGGGCCACTAAGACTAGAACAGAACCAGTTTTTTCCCTGACCTTTTGTACACAGGCATGGTGGGTACCAGAATCACCGAGGGGCATTTTTACAGTGAGAAGCTCAGCATACTGTAGACTTAATGCATCAGAATTTCTGGTTCAGGGCCTGGAAATGTGCACTTTAACTTGGGGGATATTATACTAAGTGAAATACACCAGGTATAGCAAGAAAAATATTGCATGATTCCCTGAAAATGAGACCTAACTGGAAAATAAACCCTAGAATGATTTTTCAGGATGCTTGTAATATAAGCCCCGCCCCCAAAATAAGCCCAGGTTAAGATCATCAGCCAGATGCATACCTTTAGTACATTGAATGACATAATAATATTAATATATAATTAAACACAAAATAATGTTATTGGGATTAGTCATTAAAGTAAGGGGTAATATAATTTATAAGTAAGTATTTGTAAATATCCATCTAGATGCCTTTGACAAGGGGTAAATTCCTATGTAAATGGATGAACTCGAGACTTATTGCCAGATGACCAACTGGAGTATAGATATTATATGTGAATAACATTGTACTTGGCAACAAATGGATGTGCTTGGGTCTAATATGAATGTTTATAATTCAATATGTCATGTGTTACAATGGATGTCGTTAATACAACTGTGTGAAATAAACATTTTCTGAATTTTCATGCCTGCAATTTTTTGTCACTGTTGTGTGGAGCATCACTGTTAACTGTCATCATTTTTTTTGCTACTCTTGTCTCCTAAGTCTCCAATTAACACTTGATTTAATGGAAACTGTGAATCCCACCCTGCAAGAGGTTGTGACTTGGGTGAAGAATTCATGGGACAGAATCACTGAGAGCCATATTGCCAATGCACTACGAACAGGTTATACGGACAAGAAATGCTCATGTAAGGACAGCTCTATGGCTGGACACGGGATTGGGCACAATGGTTCTCCAGAACATGGAGCCACGAGAAATTCAGGCTGGAATTTGGGCTTTGGAGAATTATGCTACTGTTCTAGAAGATGACATGACTGTATTTGAATAAATGTAGATTTTTGTACATGAGTAAATGAACAAAGGTAGATTGCTGTATATGAAAAATAAGGCATGCCCTGAAAATAAGTCCTACTGCATGTTTAGAAACAAAAATTAATATGAGATCTGGTCTTATTTTGGGGGAAATACAGGGTATGTGGAATCTAAAGCAATCAAATACATAGAAGCAGAGAGTAGAATGGTCTTTATTAGTGGCTGAGGAGGTGGATGAAATGGGAAAACATTGGTCAAAGGATGCAAAGTTGCAGTTAAAGAGAATGAATAAGTTATGAACTAGGATAAATAAGTTTAGAATTCTAATCATAGCATGATGGGTATAGCTAATAATTTTGTATTACACATCCTTTTTTTGTAGAGTTGGGGAATGAAACCAGTAATATGATATATATTACTGGAGTCAACCATAATCCAAAAATATTAAATGGAAAATTTCAGAAGTAAACAGTTTTAAATATCTTTTAATACAGGAAACCATTCTATTTTATTATTCTATTTTATTTGTTACTCTGTCTAATTTATGAATTAAACTTTTCTGTTAGTATGCATGTATAGGAAAAATGTATATATAGGATTTGATACTATCTCTGGCTTCAGGCATCTGCTGAAGGTTTTAAAATGTTATGCCTTCAGATGAGGAAGCCAGTGTCCTGTGAACTTGCTGAGAGAGGAGACTTCAGATTACATCACACAGAAGAAGCTAACTGTGAAGACATCAATATGTCAATTTATTTGACTGTAGTATTCCTTCCCTATGTATATGTATGTCATAGCATCATATCACATACCTTAAATATATGCACTTGTTAATTAAAAGGTAAAATTCACATGGAAAAATCCGGAAATAAATAACTCATACATTTTTAAAAAATCATAAAAACTGGTGACCCAGGACAAGAAGTCAACTTTCTTGATCTTATCCTATTCTTGCCTAAAGCATTTAGAAGAGTCTTTGTAATCTGCCACTGGGCACAAAATTGGTACAACTTTTCTGGGTCACTATAAGAGTAAGTGTAAGATAATAATGTCAATAGCTACAAAAAATAAATAAGCACTCTCATTTACTCTGATGCACACCAGTGTGTGAGACCCTTGGCTGAGGTTCTTTGGTCAGGGATGACAGGTGTCTGGTTGTCTGCCAGGGTCTCCAGTGTGACATCTATGGCAGGCATCGCTAATCAATCACAGTTCTTTTCCCTTGTTGGCTCCAGTATGGCCTCAGTCAGGATCACGGTCAGTGCCAGCCAAGTGCTTCCAGTTAACCATGGCAGAATGCCAAGGAATATTAAACAGGGAAACTAAGGCAAATCCCTTTCCTCACATGGGTTAAGTTTCATCTCAGGCTTGGGAAGAAAAGACAGGAAGTGGTCTCAGTTGTAGATCAAGGAAATGTTAGGAAGTTAGGAAGAGAGACTAGAAACATGTTCATGGCATAGGGTAACCAAAGGGTGACCACAGTCTTGCCCTGGGGGAACAGGCAGCATCGGGATCATCTGCTAAACTGGAGGGAGAAGTAGAGATGCACCAGTGACCTTCTGCTTTCCAATCTAGATTCCAGAGGCCTGTAGATCTTGCAGGAAGATCTTACATGAAGTGTTGGTACCCCTTATGGACTGAATTATGTACACTTCAAATTCATATATTGAAATCCTAATCTCCGATATGATGATATGAAGAGGTGGACTTTGGAAGGAAGCTAGGTTTACATGAGGTCATGAGGATGGAGTGCTTATTATGGGATTATTGCTTTACATGAGGTGTGATGAAAATACGTTGTGAATGCTTAAATTAAAAAAAATTATGGTAGAACACACATTGCAATCAGTCCCCTGAAAATGTACCCCTTCCTTCAAACACACTGATTCATTGTTTTGCCACTTTCTGAAACAGTTCTGGGAGTCCTCTTTCATAAGTGTCTTTCTGAGGTGTGATAAGAATCACAGTGAGTGTTGCTGGCAAGGGCCATCTGATGGAAAGATAGGCACAAAAAACCTCATGGAGTGTCCTCACCCACTTTATTCACCACACTTGGCACTGGCAACCTCTGGCTCTTCCCTCAAGTCAAAATGACCATGAAAGGTAAGTGTTTTGAATCAACTCAAGACATCCAAACATTATAGACAGCTAAGTTATTTAGAAATATAAGCAATCAGACAGGACTAGGCCCTTGGAAAAGGTTAGTACAAAAGACAACTGTGGCTGTAGTGCATTCATTGAAGGTCGGCTTCAGGATGTAGAAATGACTATACCCGCATACTTCCCCTAGGGATGAACAGCAGTAGTTAATACTCTAAACAGGCATCAATCACCTTGGGTGGGGGACCAAAACCTCTCTGGCCCATCCCTTCCAGGAAAAGTCCTTGTGCACTGTTGGGAGCCGCTGAAGCTGGAAAATAATTACACTTGCTGGATAAAGCCAGCTCGAGAACACTGGAGCTCCTTGAAGCACATAAACAAGCAGTTGTAACTTGTTAACTGGTACTGGGCAGCGAGGCAGAAATCAACCAGCCTTTCAAGGGTATAAATAAACACCTCCACTGTTGAAGTCAGTCCTCCTGCTCATCAGGCAAGAGGTAACTCCACCTGATCCTGCCTATGCATTTTCTAAATCCTCTCGCCGTTTTCTCCTGGGGACCACCGAGAGACCACTGCATCCCCAGTGCACTTGCCTTGTGACTTGCTTCCCCATTTAATCAATGTTATCTAAACGATTGTACTCAGAATCTTATTGCTTCACCATAGTTTTGTTTCACCTCATACCCACCTTGTGATTTCCCATTGGCTCAATGTGACTATACTTGTAATCTTATTCATTGATTATAGTTTTGTCCCATCTTATACCTGCTTTACCTTGTGGCTTTGCTTGTGGCTTTGCTCTATAAAACTCCCTTGAGAAACAGGGTCTCCAGAACTAACCACTCAGGACCTCTTCTGTCTCTCTTAGTCAAAAGCTATCTTTCTCTTAATAAATACTTCCTACTCTTAACTTCTGTTAGTCCTAGAATTCATTCTTCGATTTTAGAGAATGTGAGTGGTATATCAAACATCTAGCAGGTTGGGAGTTATATTTCCCTTACATTATTTGAATTATTTGCAAGTCCTATATCATACTCCTATATCCCAAGCAGCCATGATTGTGCAACTAAAGACACTCATGAAAGAGCACTTCCAGAGCTGCTTCAGAATGTGGAAGAATGACAAAATAAGTGTGTTGGAAGTAGGGGGAGTATTTTGAGGGGATTAATGGCAGTGTGTCTTTTTCTGTAACAATTCTTACAAATTTAAGCATCCACTGTATTTTTCTGATCACGTCTCATAAGAAGAGACACCAGAACTTCCTCTCCGCCCTGTGGTGACACCGTGAGCAGGCAGCTGCCTGCAAGCCATGAAAAGAGCTTTCATCAAGAGCTGAATCACCTGGTGCCTTGACTTTGTGATTCCCAACCTCCAGAAATGCAAGAAACAAAATATCTGTTGTTTCAGCTCCTCGGGCTTTGGTGTTCTGGTACAGCAGCCCCAGCTAAAACATTATGCAAGGATATAATATGATCTGATGGTAATCGTAGCACTGGCAGTGCAGCAAAAGGGTGCAGGTGGGTGGTTCTGGATGGCTTTTGGTGGCATAGTCCATCTCCTGCTGTTTTACTGAAGAGGAGACTTCTTTTCTGGGAGGTGATGTGGGTTATACAAAGTCACAAAGTGTGTTTGCAACAGAGCTAAGCCATATATGCATTTTCAACACCCCATTCAGTTCTCTCACCACTCTGCTGTCAGGTATTCAGAGTGTTTTCCAAAACCTTCAACTGCATTTTGGATCATGACATGGACTTGTGCATTATTTCCCCAAATAGCATGGAGGTCAACATCTGCTAATCACAGTCCCCTGGAAACATTTACAGTGAGATTAGAAAAAGAATTGAATGAGGCTAGATGGTCTCCTTTGGGACCGAAAATGTAACATGCAGAGTGGGAAATTAAAACAGGGTCTTTGGGGAGAAGAAAGAGGGAGAGAAGAACCCAGCTCCTCTTATCTTCCTGCCACATGGGAACTCTGTCATCAGAGCTTCAGCTCTTGATAAGTTCTGCGTCTTATCACAGCTTTGACACATGCATTGATCATGCCTTAAACTGTGCCCAGGGAGGCAGCGCCTCCCTCCCTCTGGAGGGCTCGCCCCTCGCCTCTGCTTCCCTTCTGCTCTGTTTGTTGACACTGACTTACATGCAGACAAGGCTGCTTTCAAAAATGCATCTTTTTAATAACTTGTCTTCTAGGAGAGGGGTGCACGTCTATGCTTGGGTGGGTTGTTAAGAAAATGCCCACACTGATGTCTACCATCTCCTCCTATGGCAGGGAGCCTTTGACAAAGAAAAACGAGCTTTGTGTTTGGCTCTCACATCTGGCACAATCACTGCTGTCAGCTTGCATGTTTTTCCTGCCACGGGAAGGCACTGTCAAGGCAGCCTGCATGAGATTTGGGCGTTCCACAAAAGTCTTTAAAGTGGTCTGATGAGGCACACAAAAGCCTATATTGTAGGCCTCTCTCTCTTTCTCTCTCCCTCTCTCTCAATTAAAAATCCTAGTCAAACATATCTAGCTAGTGCCTTATCGCTAGGTAGGGTGATGACTTAAAATATTTTTTTATTACTTCCTAGTTTTTGTGACCAATTCTGCAAGCAGTACATAACCATTCTGTAATAGCAAAGCATATATACAATTCAATGTTATGTACTTTAAGGATAGGAGTGTTTAGTACTTAGTCTCATTGATCAGTTGGGATGGGAAGGCTTTAAGAGCTAATTAGCTGCTACACTGAAAACCCTTTATTGCTTAAATGACCTTTTTGGAAAACCAGGGACAAGTAACGGCCCTTCTCAGGGCCATTGTTGTTGGATAACTACTGTGGCCAGAAAAGGCAAGGACAGGAGAAATGGCTTTCCATAGAAGCATAAACGACAGCATTTGCCACTTCTTTTTATGTGTCTACTGCAGGGTAGATCACTTTATGTTCAGTGATCACACCATATTTTCTAATAGAGATTTTTAAACCTCTTTGAGATCTCGGTAGTACTGGTGCTGACACCTCTGTTTCACAGGTGAAAACCAGAGGGAGGCCAGGGGACTTGTCTCAAATCACACAGCCATCCATTGTGTATGTGATTCAACTCAGGTCTTTTGAATTATTTTGTTGGAAGTTTCAGTTTTTAACCTCCCTTGAGGGGATGGCGATTCATTTAGCTTTTTGCAGGCAACATTTATTTATGAAGAATCATCAGGATGGGACCTTACCTTAAAAAGGTGTAAAGGAAAAGAGCAGTATTGCTTGGGGAAATCAGGTACACACATAGATGGCTGGACAGGTTGGACCCTGCACAATAGTGATGCTACTGCCCAACCTCGAGTGTTGCTATGGGGTGTGTCCGCTGGAGGAGGGTTACTTTATTCTGATTCTCAGTCTCTGAACCATGTCAGGTGGGGCAGCACACCTGCTGCGCCAGGAGGGAGCACTGTTTGCTAATTTGCACAAAGGTCATGAGCTCTTAGTAACCCAGGTCAATACTGTATTAGCAGAAATGCAGACCCTAAAGGGCCTGAAATGCTAAGAGTTCTATTTAGTGATGGAAATTGAGGTTATTTTCAATAGGAGTGTGTCTTTTTGGAGGTGGAGGAAACACATGCTTCTCTCAAAAGGACTCAAGACTAAAATTACTTGAAATTAATCTGTTAATGAGGAAAGCTGTGCTCCTTTGCCTAGAAGTTTGTTGGTTATCAGAGAACAATCTTGCTGAGAGGCAACTAGGACGAGGCCTGATATCTTCAGCTGGGGCTAGAGGTAGAACCGAGTTAGGCTGCCCTTGGCATTGTCCCTCCAGAGCAGGGACTAACACAGGCTTTTAGAATTGTGCAGTCAATACTTTGCCTTGCCTGGAGCCTGGGGCCTGTGGTGTGGTTGCAGTTGGAGTTTCTTCTGAAAGAAGGTTTTGCCCTGTGCTCAGCCATCCTGGGATGGAAAATAGACAGGCTTGGGTCGGGGAAGGGAGAGCTTTCTTCTTGTATCTGGAAAAGGGAAAAATAGAGACCTAAATTTTTAGGGTGTCTATTAGAGAGGCCATAACTTTAGTGGCAGCAATGACCTTCTCCCTGAACAATTTTTTGAAGTCCTTAACTTTTTGGTAAAGGTTTGTTAAATTTTATGGCCTCATATTTGGACCTGTTTGAATGGGGGGTTTCATAGGAGGACTTCTCTCCATGTCTGGAGTGTAGAATCAGCACAGAGATGATAGTCAAATACATCACTCTAAAATAAAGACTGTTCTCAAGCCAATTGGATCCTTTACTTAGGATGCTGAGGGTATCTCTCCCCAAAATACTCCCTTAATTTTGACATAAGAGGGATCGTCAGGCTATGAGGGTGGAGGTAAGTCTTAGTTTCAAACACCAGTTCTGTAACTTGTTACTAAGTTGTTAGCTTTCTGAGCCTCCATTTTCTCCTGGGACCCATAACCATGTTAACCTCTAGTTCAAAGATTTGAGAAGAAGCTAATCTTTGAGAAAGGGACCTAGTTCCAAGCACATAGAGACACTAAAGTATTGTTCCCTCCTCATCAGAAGAAAAGAGATCTTTTGAGATAAAAAGAAGAATTTTGAATGTCCCTTTGGTCATACTTGAAAAGCAGAATAGTGACTCTGTCTAAAACAGGGGTGGGAAGTTGTTTTCAGAGACAGCCCAGATTTCCTGCTTGGTGTGCCACACAGCCTCTGCTGTGCCCCCTGAGCTCTGCCTTGTGGTGCGTAGCCAGCTCCAGGCAGGGCTTAAGGAGAGGGCTGTGGCTGGGGTCCAACAGAGCAGTACGAATGAAAGCAGGTGGCAGGCTGCCTTTGGCTTTGGGGCTGTCATCTTCAGACGCCAGACCTGGACACTGTTCACCTGAAAAGTCCTTGTGCAGATTCAGGGGCTTTGTCTACTTCCCCTTCTCCCGTCGCTGATCATTTCCGGTTTTGTCCCTTTTCTCTCTGTGGCCGATGTACACAGTCACTGCTCAATAAACAATGATGCCATGGAGCCCCCTGAATTTCAGACACAATGACCATGAGGAGAGAGAGGACAGGTGACCAAGCCCAGACGCCCAGGCAAGCTGACGGCGAGCTGGCCTTGCCCGTGGTCCCTGAGGTTTTCCCTTCCACCATCCATCTCTTTACTTAGTGCACTGACCCGTTTTGCCCTCTCTGAAACCAACTGGATTTGAAATGGCACCTTTAGAATATTTTAAAATTTTTTTGCCCTACTTTTCCACATTCATCCATGGATGGTAGAAAGTTTTCAAATTAAGTGTCACTGCTCAAAGTCAAAAATTAATTAATTAGTCAGTGGCCAGACATGTGCAGTGCCCTGAATGCTTATCAGTCTGCCTCAAAAGCTTTGCTAATTAGACAGAAGTCAGAGTAGAACCAGGCAGATCAAAGAGCCCAATCTCCCTCCCTTAGAACTTCTATCACTTTGGTCCTGGAATTCTAATCAATTCCACCATTTTACTGTATTGTAAGGGTTGCCTCTTGTTTCGTCCAGGGTACACACAGAGTGCAACTGGGGATTTATCATAAGTATTTCTAGTTTGCAAGTATTTCTACAGAGGGCACATCCTCTAATAAGAAAGACTTCAATGCTGCCTCTAAGCATGATCAAAAGGCAGGTACTTGAAACAGTTTGCTCAACTTTCCCAAGCGCAAGGAAAATCATTGCTTTGGAAACCATACTTTTCAAATAGCTGCTCATCATCTTCATTCAAGCAAGACAGGGTAGTTAGCATTTATTTAGCTTGACAGGCACTTTGTTAGGTAAATAAAGTTTTATTTCATCTACCAGCAATAGCACTTTTTTTAAAAAAACCTTCATTGTTACCATAAAATTCGCTCATTTTAACATGCCATAAAATTCACTCGTTTTAAGTGTACAATTTAATGATTTTTGGTAAATATGCTGTTATGCTACTATCTCTGCAACCTAGTTTTAGAGTACTTTCTCCACTTTAGTGAGATCTCTTATGCCCATTTACATTAATCTCTACTCCCATTTCTAGCTCCTGGCAGCCAATAATCAATCTACTTTTCATTTCTACGTAGTTTCCTTTCAGCCTTTCATATAACTGGGACCATGTAATATGTGATAGTTTGTGTCTGGATTTGTTCACTTAGCATAATGTGTCTGAGGTTCATGCATGTAGTAACGTGTATCAGTGCTTTACTCTGTTTTTATTGCTAGATAATAATAGCATTGAAAGATGTGCCACATGTTATTTATACCTTCATGAATTGATGGACATTTATGTATAATTTCTTTCTAGGGGCTGGAGTTGCTGGGTTCTGCAGTGAATTTGCCCTTTGTAGGAAACTGTTAAACTTTTTTCTAAAGTGGATGTAACCCTTTCACATTCCTATCAGCTAAGTCTGAGGGTTCCTATTGCCCTGTAGCCTCACCAGCACTTATTACTGTTTGACTTTTTAATCCTGGTCATTCTAGAGGGTATGATACCTTGTTTTGTTTGCATTTCTCTGATGGCCTGATCGTTGCTTAATGATATAGAGTGGCCAATACTATAACCTATCGTTGTGCTTTGGAAGAAAATTTGGGCTATCAGATACCTCCCAAATCAAGGGATTCTCTGGTTGTGTAAATGTGGGAAATATTTGTACCTCTAAATTATTTTTACCTCTATTTATAACTTACTGTTGAGTAAGTATGTGTCTGGATTTGTTCACTTAGCATAATGTGTCTGAGGTTCATGCATGTAGTAACATGTATCAGTGCTTTATTCTGTTACTTTCTGATAAATTATTCAATAAAGAGAACCTGTTTGAATTTATTTAATTCAGCGCTTCCTAGATTTATTTGAAAATAGAAATTTTGTTGCTGGGATATAAGTACATTGTGGAAAGTGGTCATGTTACCCACTTCTTAGTAACTGTCTGGTTGGAGAAAATGAGAAAAGGCATTGTCAGTATCTCCAATACAGTGATCTTTGTGCTGTAGGAAGATGGCTTGGTGGGTTGGAGACCAGGAGCCCTTTATCTTCTTGGAGGTCCATTTCATTTTCCCATGTTACTCCCTAACCTGCTGTATCAGGACTGAATTTTGGCAAAATATAGGGCTTAAGGAAGGGTGTGGGGAGATCTGGCTTGTATCATGGAATGGAAAGCTTCATGTTAGCTTTGTTTTGGTAGAGGAGTAAGTTGAGCTGAATAGAGAAAGGAAAGCATCTCACAGCTTTTGTGAGACTTATTAGGATCTTGGAATGGAATGAACGGTGCAACCCTCCAAAAAGATGTGTTTATCTAGATAGCATGAATCTTTCTCTATGTGGAAAGCATGTTTCTGGATCTTGAGAGGCCATTGTCTTGAATTGTCCCGATAGGTTCTAAATTAAGGATGTATATCTATATAAGAAGTAGAAGAGGAAGAGATGCAGGCAGAGATAAGTAGCTATGCAGCTACCGGCCAACAAGGGAAGGAAGGATTAATTTTTAGAGCCTTTAGAGGTGGTGTGGTTTTGCAAACACCTTGAATTTGGACATCTGGGCTTCAGAACTGTGTGAGAATAAATTTGTTTTAGGTGGAGTTTGTGGTCATTTGTTACAGCAATCCTAGGAAATAGCATATATTTGGTGATGTAGGCTTTGGGGGGACACCGATATACATTACTATTGTATTTGAGAGATATTTATTGGAATAAACATCAAGTTCAAGTATTTGCTTCCAGTACATTCTTGGTACTGAAGCAGGATGGAGATGCAGATATCACTGGACAGATCTGAGAGCTCACAGGTCAAAACATAATCTAATTATTCTGAGTGGAATGATGAGAGAGGGGCATACCCAGGATGGGAAGAGGGGGGAAAGAAATAGGAGAAAACTAAAGAGGAAAGAAGATATGGGGGAAAAATCAGCCAATATATCCTTAGGACATTAGGTAGGTTGGAGGAGGTTGCAACTTCTCAGTCATAGTCACTGAACAGCAGAAAGCCCCAGAGCTGAGGTCTAATGACAAAGGTGGCATGTCTCAGAACGAGCCTAGGACCTGCACAAACTCGGGTTTCCCTGGGGAACTCAGTAGCTGGTCAGATGACCTTTCCGTTACCAGCTTTTCAAAATCTGGATAATGGCATCTGTGCAAAAGAGGAGAAAGAGGAGGAGGAGGTGGCATTGTAGATGGTGGATAGAGTGATAGGGTGATCATTTTGTCTCAATAGTAAATGTATCATGTTCTGTTCCTAAAGATTTTCAAAGCTCTAACCACTCCTAAAGAAGAGAGCTCATTATAATAGTATCTAACACTTGTTAGCTCCAGCCATAAGCCCTTAACACATAGTACTTCATTTTTTCCTCTACCATAACACTGTCGGGTGGGCAGTATTTGGTTCATCTCTTATTTTTAAAATGAGGAAGTGGAGGCCCATGGAAGTTAAGTGACATGTCCAGCATGCCATAGCTAACAAGAGAAAGAGCAAAGTTAGTCTGAGCCCATTGTCCACATATGCAACCACAGTGGGCCGTGAGACCAAAGTCTCTTGGGTTCTTTGGGAAGAAGGAGGCTAGGTGCACTCTTCCTTCAGAATTTCTTATTCCAGGCCCTAAGTTCTGACAATGGAATTTTTACAGTCATTTTGTTCAGTAATCTTGGTGCTTTGATTTGTAGATGGGTGTGGACACCTGACTCAAGGTGCTCTTTCTTGGTTTATCATGACTGAGAAGTAGCGGGTAGGGTAGATGTGTTTATCTAGATAGCATGAATCTTTCTCTATGTGGAAAGCATGTTTCTGGATCTTGAGAGGCCATTGTCTTGAATTGTCCCGATAGGTTCTAAATTAAGGATGTATATCTATATAAGAAGTAGAAGAGGAAGAGATGCAGGCAGAGATAAGTAGCTATGCAGCTACCGGCCAACAAGGGAAGGAAGGATTAATTTTTAGAGCCTTTAGAGGTGGTGTGGTTTTGCAAACACCTTGAATTTGGACATCTGGGCTTCAGAACTGACAGATTTGAAAGAGCAGACAGATTTGAAATCTAATCCTCCCTCTGATAGTGACTGAGAGGTCTCGGGAAAGTCATGGAAGTTCTTAGCCTCTGCTTCCTTGTTTGCTTGGTTTTTTTCACTTTTATTTAAATTTTTTTATTAGTCTATGCTCCCTGTACATGAAGTTCACGTTCATCATGGGGAGTGGGTACACGTGAATAATCAGCTTGTTTCTTTAGTTTAGTTCCCTTCCCCTCCCACCCACCTTCCTTCCTCCATCTCTAAATCCCCTTTCTTCATTGTCATTACTATTGTAGTTATTATTATTCTTAGCTCATGCTTATGACATATAATAATTACATTAATTGTGGCTATTACACCCTGCACATGACATATCTTAATTCTTCTTACTTGCCTCTCCTCTTGGTCTCCTGGACCCCTTCCTACTTGTAAGAGATCTATCCCGGGGCTGGGGATTTAGCCCAGCGGCAAAAAGCGCCTGCCTGGCAAGTGCAAGGTCGTGAGTTCGGTTCCCGGTACCGGAGAAAAAACAAAAACAAAAACAAACAAACAAAAAATAGATCTATCCCTTTGTTTCCTTCTACCTAGCATTTATTTTACTCTGTGATCTGCCTTACTCAAATGACACATACTATATAGTATTTAAACTTGTGTGTCTGATTGTTATGGTTTGTGTCTTGATGTCCCCCCCAAAGCCTCATGCAATCATAGGGCGGGCTTTTAGAGTTTATGACTGATCCATGATCCAATGCTGGGATTATGGGTGTCAATGCTCACTGCCCTGGGGTGGAGAGTTTGCATATGTAAGGGAGGGGAAGAGGCTGCTTGCCACTCCTTCCTTTTGCTGTTGTTGTTTTTGGCTGTCTTCCCTGGCCATAAATGATTGCCCTGTGCCATGTGCCACTCTGCCGTGGAGCCAGCTGAGTATGGACTGAAACCTCCATGAACTGTGAGCTAAATAAACCTTTCCTTCCTTAATTTTGGGCATCAGGTATTTTGTCCCAGCAATGAGAAAAAAGTAACCAAGACACTCATTTATTTCACTCACTATTATATTTTCCAGGTGCATCCATTTTCTTACAAATGTCTCAAATTTCTTTGTTTATAGCTGAGTAGCATTCCATTATGTACATATATACAAGATAGCTAAGATAATTGTACTACTAATTTCTATTAGTTCATTGAAAGGAACCATTACTGCTTATATTGTTTGATTAATTTTGCATGCCTATATCTGGTAGTCTGAGCAACTACTTTGAAGATAGCAGTATATAATATATTAATCATTGTTAATTTCCTATCATTTTGTTTTGAAATTCTATATCATTTTTATTGTTTCTATCTGTCCATGTGGTATGTGTAGATACCACATTTTCTTCATCCATTTGTTTGTTGATGGGCATCCAGGTTGCTTTCAGGATTTAGCTATTATGAATTGTGGTGCTATAAAAATTGGTATGCAAGTATAGTTGTAATATGATATCTTTAGCTCTTTGGGGAAGATACCTAGAAGGAGCATAGCTGGGGTATATGGAATTTCTAATTTTAGCTCATTGAGGATACTCCATACTGATTTCCATAATGGTTGTACTAATTCACATTCCCACCAACAATGTAGAGGGCTCCTCTTTTACCACAGCCTCTCCAGCATTTGTGGTTCCCTTATTTCCTGATGACCATCATTCTTTCTGGTATAAGATGGAATCTCTGAGCTGTTTGAATTTGCATTTCTCTAATGGTCAGAGATGTTGAACAGTTTTTTGAACATATGTTTGTTGCCCATTTATACTTTTCTTATGAGAAATGTCTTTTCATTTCACTTGCTCAATTCTTGATTGGGTCTTCTATATTAGTGTGGTCTAATCTGGGGAGATTCTTTATATATTCTGGATTTTAGTTCTCTTTCTGAGAACCATCACCTTTCTTATTTGTCAAGAATAATGCTTTTATATCTAACTTATGGAGATGGTGTGAGTTAAGTACATATATACATATTTTTTCTTTAAAAATCATGTATGAAACTCTATACCCAATATGTATATATAGTTATATATAATAAATGGCTGAATACCATGCATCATTCTTGGCACACAGCCAGGGATATAGCTCAGTGGCACATTGCCTGCCTGGCAAGCCAAGGTTCTGAGTTTGGTTCCTGGTACCAAAAACACAAAACAAAACAAAAAATAAACAAAGAAAACCCTCACATTCTTGGCACACTGTAGACATTAAAAAGATGATCTTATGCTATTACTATTATCCTTTTTATTATAATTCCAACAGGCTTATGGTATGATATTTGTTCCTGAAAAGTTTATTTAACTAAAATTGTCCACTCAGACCAATGCCCCAATAATATTTAGAGCAGAAATGAGAACTTTTTGAAGCTTGCTAGCTTGTTAGTGTAAAACATTAGTATTGGGATTTTAATCTGCCTGAACAAATAGAAAATGGACTAAACATCTGCAGCCACATGGATACAATCAATCCTGCATGCCTCAAAATAGGTGAATTTTATCGATGACTTTTAAAGCATGACTTAAGGAAAAATTACCCATTAGCATGGCTTTCTTCTCCTAGGTGAGACACCACCCGGGCTCTGAAGGGCAGGACTCTTTTGGCTATCAGATTCCACTTCAAGGCTTGCAGCGATGGTGATGAGAAGAGGTGGGAGGCAGGTCAGATGCACAGGCAGGTGTGGTGGAATCAAGTTGTAAATAACTCCATAAACGTTAGCGAATGGGATGGGTGGCATTTAAAATAATAAGTGAACCCTCTTGGAGCAGTCACTCCTCCTAACCTTTTGGAAAATTACACTGACCTGCATCTTAGCAAAGGGCATTTATCAAAAGGAGTGCTGGCTATAGTTGCAGAATCTGTGGTGAAAGGGAATTTGGGTGGATTGCTAGACACATGGAAGGACTTGGAGACCTGGGGTGAACCTGTGCAGTTTTTGAGTTGCTTCTTGTTTTGAAGTTTATATTTTTGGAAAGATACTCAGTGGAGGGAATGAGCACAAACATTGCAACTATGTGGGAATAGAGATCCCGTGTTACACAGTCTTCTATTTATCCCATAACCTTGAAAGGAGGCAAAAGTCCTAAAATGTACATGCTGCCATTGAGAGTTTTTGGAGATGAAGCTCTTTGTTTTTTAACTTTAAGTTCACCAACTACGTACAACAGAAATGAAACATGTCCCTTGCCATCTGTCAGAAGCAGTTTTGTGACCTCAGACATGGGGAACTTAGTTGCTGAATCCCAGCTGGAAAGAGCTTTTGGGGCATGCCAGGTTGGGACCCATTAGTAGAGACTGACATTAATTTGGGGGGAGATACTTGCCTTCTTTTAAAGAAATAAAATGAAAGTGTCAGAATGTATCACACATTATATGCAAAACCCTGAAATCTAGAGCACAGCAGACAGAGCAACAATGGTAGAACCCTATGGAAAGACCATCCTATTTAGCCTTCCCACCTTCCTCAATGACCTCTGAGGATGCTCAGAGCAAGATCTAAAACATAAGTAGAGAGTATTTTAAGGGCTGTTTCCATACAGCCATTGTGTTTTTGGAACTCACTGATGCTACTGTGCCTCCTCAATGAAGAGCTGCATTGTCCTATACGATCAAGGAAAATCATGTTGTTTAAGCAAGACCTTTTAACCCTGTGAGAGGAGAATTGGAATGAGGAGACTACCTAGTGAGCAGAATCTGAGAAATGGTTCATGACACCTCCTCATGGTAGCCAAAGTACAGGAGGACATTTGTGCAAATTTAGCATGCCATTTTATCCAAAAGAAAAGGGAGACATGTCTGAGATGATAAAGACTTACCTGTTCATCATCACCAAAAAGACATGTCACCATGGTCAGGTCTCAGAAGGCTATTGAGTAGAAATCAAGCACAGAAAGAATTGGATTTCTTCATCTGTTGTTGCTCTCTCCTGCCCAGGTCCGAGTGTGAATCAAAGAGGGAGAGTTAACCTTCCTTGTTGCTTGGCTATTGTTGACTGGCTAATGTCCTTTCTTCTTCCAACAATGGTGAGAACACAGCCTTCTACGATGTAATTATTTTCCTCCCCTACCTTCATATTTTACAAAAGAGAAATGACAGCTCAGAGAGGGTAAGTGTCTGGAAACAGAGACTTGAACGTTGTCAGAAGTAATTTCTCTTGCTGTCTCATCTTTGCCTCTTGGCTGCATATTAGCACAAAGCTTTATGCAGCTCTCCTGATGCATACACGCTGCCTCCCTAGGGTTGAAAATGTAGGTGCCAGTGGATCCCATTTTTTCCTTTATACAGCTGTAACTACCTGGGAAGGTTGTTCTGATTTTCTTTCTCCTGATACCAGAATTCCTAAAGAAAGAACTCCTCAGCTTGGCACACTTCGGCAGTGTTGGCTGGGGTGTTGAACACAGCACAAGGCCAACACAGCTCCACCAGGAGCCACAAGTACAGTTGGGAGAGGAGCAATTCTATGAGTAAGGACAGGGCTTGGGGATGCTCTGGATGGAAAGAGGAAAAGCAGACATTTGCTCCGAAAGCTTGTGACTGTGGTGCCTTCCTTTCTCAGACCTCATTGTAGGACCGTGTTCACTCATCTGTCAAATAGTTTATCTACTTATTCTCTCAACCATTATAATGACCACCTAGAAGGTACCTGACATGTTGTAACATGTTTCTTGGTTCCAAACCATTGAATCAAATTAGACAAAGGGCAGAAAAGGAAGATGTGATGGCCCTAGAGAGAGGAAATGTAACATCTTTGCTGTAAGTGCCCGGTATTATTTGTTATAGCTGTCAGTCTAGCTCCCTCTTGCAGGCTGGATATTTCATCAGGGCAGATTTTAACTTGTTGATTCTCATGAAATCTGAAGTGTAAACTATGTTTAGTGGAGAGGCTAAGAATACTAACTCTGAAGTTGGAACTCTTGGGTCCAAATCTTGGTTTCATTCACTTTTTAGTTTGTTGACCTTGGAAAAGCTTCTCAGCTTCTGTAGGCTTAAGTTTCCTTATCTATAAAGTGGGGAAGTTGATAGTTCTTACCTCATTGGGTATGCGAATCCTAAATGAGCAGAATAGAATGGTGCCTCGGTATTTAGCCATTGGTGAATAGATACTGAGTTCTGATATCCTGTTATTCTTTGAAGGAAGAATATGATAATTCTGATTAGGGGGGAGATGTTCAGCTTTGGGGCTAAGGCAGAGCACCTTTTTTCCCTCCCTTTGCAAAGGGACACAGTTTAAGCCACATTCAGAGCCAAGGGTAGAAACTCACAGCATCACACAGAATGCAGTTTTCTTGGCTGCCCCTTCACCTGGAGGGTAAAAGGCAATGAAGCAATCAAACTCCAAATAAAAGTTGTAGCAGAATTTTCCTTTCTTCTTCAAGGAATCTTCCAGTTGTGGCATTCCGTGCAGTTTCTGCACAGGGGGTATTGATGATGTGCCATATTTCATTATAGTCAGCATTCTATTTTGTAAAGAAAGAAAGGGAAAAGCTGCTAATGCTGGGGGGTGGACTCTGCTGTCCAAATGGAGAGAATCCAGGTGGAAATGGTACCTGTGGTTAAAGCTGAATTTTAGAGCCAAGAAGGAAACTTTAGTACAGTTGATCTTAATGAGACCTTTCCTCACTAATCAGATGGAACATAGTATCGCTATTGGGAATTAACTTGCCACCAAGTGTAGACACTGTTACAATGTTTTTCAAACCTTAAAGTGCCTCTGAATCACCTGGGAATCTCTTTAAAATCCAGTTTCTGATACTGTAGGTCTGGGTTAGCATCTGAGATGCTGCGTTTCTAATAGGTGCATAGCTGATGGTGAGTCTGCTGGTCTGTGAACCACATTTTCATAGCAAGGATGTAGTACTTCCCTGGTCTTTCTGGCTTACTTGTAACCTGTCTAGTTATTCTGACATTGCTCTCTCATGTTAACCACATTGTAGAATTGATTACTTCTTTCTTTATTCATATATTCAATAAATATTTATTGAGCATCAACTCTGTTCCTGATTGTGATAATGCACGAATTGATTTCAAACCAATATTCTCAGCATTGGCACTATTGACTTTTGGGGCTGGGTTATTCTGTTACAGAGGGCCATCCTGTGCATTGTAGGATGTTTAGTGCATCCTTGACCTCTACTCACTAGGAGTCAGTAACATATCCCTTCAAAGCTGTGACAACCACAGTGTCTCAGGACATTGTCTAGTTCCCCTTGGGGACAAAGTCACCTTAGATAGAGAACCACTGGATCAACTCAATTGTGACAGCCAGAAACTACCATCATATAAAGTGTGTGCTTGTCCAAACAGAGCTTGCCTGTGTAAAGTACTTTCATATGCGTTATCTTGTCTGAGCCCTGTCAGGGCACAGAGTTTGCCAGATGGAGAGATGGATTTCCATGGTGGACCTGAGACTTGAGCCCAGGTCCTGGGGCCAAGTTCTGAGCTCCACCCACTACACTGCAGCCTTCTCTGCTCATGGCTGCTTCTTAGAGAAGCTGCCGGCCTTCCTTGGTACTGTCTTTCTTTCAAGATCATAATGATAATAGTCTAATAATGAAAACATTTCCTCATGCATTTAGAGAAATGGAATAGTTCAGGGCTTAAGAGCTCTCTGGACCAACCTGGTCCCACCACAGACTACTAGTTAACTCTTGGTATCTCTGCTTACTCATATGTGGAGCAGAGATAGCACTATGTACCCCACAGTCTTGGTTATAGTCATTGCCCAGAGATAGAAGAGGGCCTCTGGTGTTTACTAGACTATTTGCTACTTTTTGTGTCACCTCTTTAGCTTCTTTATCACTATTTAGGAGTTCATGGGGAGCAAATCCTGCTGGTCACTTCTCTTCCAAGCTTCTGATAGATGAGTTCCCACACAAAGCAAATGGTTTCTTTTTATCGATAGTGGCAGAGCCCCCTAAATACTCCCCAAGGAGGGTCTCATTTACACCTTGACTAAGAACATGGTTAGGTCCAAGGATGAGGAGAGGCTCTGTAACACTGATATAATAAGAAATGTGTATCTGGTTCTTTGCCCCTGGTTCCTGGTGAAGTGCTCCTGAAACCCTTGTAACTTTATGAGTATAGGTGGTAAGAAGAGCATATTTTCTTATTTCTTTCAAGCATCCCTGAGTTTGTGTGAATGGAGGGGACTTAGTGGGCCCTTGGATGGCACCAAGGTGGGGCTGGTAGCCGGAAGAAATAACCATGTGATTAGGACATTGGGACTTTCAGCCCTTTTGCCTCTTTTTGTGTGTATGGGGGTGGGGAGGGGGTGGTCATGGGGTGGAGTGCTTTAATCCATCATGCCTGCTGCAAATGGAACTTTCATACAACCTAAGCCAGAGGGGCTTGGAGAGCTGATAAGTTGGTGAGCAAACCTATGTGTCAGGAGGGGGATGCAGCCCTACTCCAGGAGGGTAGAGGCTCTTATGCTCAGTATCCTCAAGACCGCATCCTATGTATCTCTTCCCCTGAGTCTCTTGCAGTAACATGGCATCAGTGATCTGTTTTCCATGAATCCTTTGAGCCACTCTGGTAAATTGTTAAACATGAACCAGAGGCCAAAGTAACCCCTGGCTTATAGCTGGTCAGTCAGAAGTACAGGAAGCCCAGGGCTGATGACTGGCATCTGAAGCAGGAGTGGCCATGTGAAATGAACTCTTAACCTGTGCAGTCTGATGTTCATTCTAGGTAGTCAGAATTAGATTGAATCACTGGGTTCCCTGGTGTCTGGGAAGTTGAATAATTCTTGGTTGGAATTGGAAAACCCTACACATTTGATATCAGAAGAGTTGAGTAGAAATGGATTTCATCTTCCTCCTTCTCCTTTGAGTTGAAGATTATTAACTTATAGGTCAGGTCGGACTTGAGACACCACGCAGCTCTGTGGATGAAGATGGTGTTCTCTGGGGACAGAGGGAAAGGTGAGCTAGGGATGGCTTCAGAGTGACAATGGTCAGTGGAGGCCATACGGTGAGACGTCCTGTCTCTACACTTTAGTAAACCAGATCCACTGAGCCTTGCTTTATGACCAGTTGTACTGTTCCTCCCTTCTTCCTTGGGCAGGGTTTAGGGTGTCAACTTCCTTCCTACAAGACAGGACTGATGTCCTTTCCTTTATGGGCCAAAGAGGGAAAGCAGGATAAGGGAAAGGGTCTGAGTGACCTTTTACTCTGCTAGGTTTTCAGGAGTGAGGAAAATGACCTCATTCTTCTTTTACCCAAGTCAGTTTTCATCCCTTTGGCATCTTCTCATTACTGACCTCCTTCATCCTGTAATTGCTCCTCCCAGGTGGCTGCTGCGGATCACACCTGCTCCTTGTTTGATCCCCTCTGCCTCCAGCATTATCCCCATCTTCCTCTTTGAGCAACAGCATATGTCTGAGTGGGGCTTGGGAAGGACCTGAGAATGTCTCAGGAGACGCTCTGATTCCATGTCATGGTTGAGAGCGATGCCCTTGTGTGAAATGCTCACGCAGAACAGACAGATGTCAAGGAGAGTTTGTATTGTCTTTTCTTTTCATACCATCCCAGTTTGTATATACATTTCTCTGCATCTTGCTAATTTCACTTAGAGGTATCTGTGTAACCCTCGTAAAGAATTCTAGTATCTTCTAAATGTCACTGGAAGCTACTGAAATTTTTGGAACACAGAGGTGTGTTTTGTTCTTTTTGAAGATTTCTCCAGATCAAGTCCAACAGCATCTGTGGAGAAGCACCCCCAACTCTAGCTCCCCAAGCTCTGCTCACACCTCCAGCCCTCAGATTCTTACACAAAGGTCCTAGGCTTCCTAAGCCTCAGTGCCCACCTCCCCATCCTCTCATTCAGCACCCCCTCCCAGCACGCCCTGCTCTCTTTGTACTCTCTTGTAATTCCTATATCTGAGGAACTGCATTCCTTTCAACTCCTCTTCTTTGAAGTCCCATTCCTTTGAATTATTTTCACTTCTTTTATTCTTGAGGAAAATTCCTAATGGTTGTTTTCATACACATCTGTGGCAGGGAGTTTGCTACCAGCAAGTAGACCGCACCAGTATCATCTCAGCAAACAAATAAAATATCAGAATCTTGGGGGTCACAGAAGATAATTGCCCAACCAAGGCAAGGAGTTTAATGATCATTAAATTAATACTTCCAGGGCCGGAAGCTCACTATCACTGAAGTCAGTTGTTCAAAAATGGACAACCTTAACTTTTAAACTTTCAAAAAAATTTTTTTGCCTTCTAAAGTGTCATCGTTCTCAATTTTTAACTTATGAGGTGTGATTAAGAAAACTACAGTGAAGGTTTACATTTACAAAATTTATTATAATAAAAGACACATTGCCATGAACTTCCCCCAAATACTCCCCCTCATTTAAACCCTCATCCATCATTCTTGCCACTTTCTGAAGCAGCTCTAGAAGTCATCTGTTGTGAGGTCTTGTAGCACTATTGTGCTGACTTAATGTCCCAAGTCCATGTAAAATGTTTACCTTTCATGGCCATTTTGACTCAGGGGAACAGCCAAAACAATTACTGTGCCAGATCCGGTGAATGAGGTGAATGCAGACACTGTGATGTTTTTACGAGCCTGCCTTCCCATTGGATGACACTCAGCTGCAGCTTTCACTATATTTTTGCTCACACCCTTAAAATGTCTATGAAAGATGATTTCCGGGGCTGGGGATTTAGCTCAGCGGCAAAAGCGCCTGCCTGGCAAGCGCAACGTCGTGAGTTCGGTTCCCGGTACCGGAGAAAAACCAAAAAAAAAAAAAAAAAAAAAAAAGATGATTTCCATAACTGCTTCAGAAAGGGGTAAGAAGGATGGGAGTAGGGTTCAATGTGAGGAGTTCTGTCTTGGTTACTTTTCTCTCATTACTGGGACAAAATACCTGACACCCAAAATTAAGGAAGGAAAGGTTTATTTCACTTACAGTTTGTGGAGGTTTTAGTCCACACTTGGCAGGTTACAAGGCAGAGTGGCACATGGCAGAAGGCTACAGCTCATGGCAGCAGAACACAGCAAAAGTAACCTACTAAAAGGGAGGAATGGCCCCAAGCAGCCTCTTCCTCTCCCTTACATTTGCAAACTATCCACCCCAGGGCAGGGCGGGTGTAGCACTCACACCCATAATCAATCAAACTCTAAAAGCCTGCCCCATGACTGCATGAGACTTTGGGGGGACACCCAGACACAAACCATAACAAGTACTTTGAGAGGGTTTGAGGGCAACATGTCTTTTCCTGCAATATTTTTAATTCAGACATTCACTGTATGTTTTGATCACACTTTACATACTTCCAAAATCAGAGTGTTCCTGTTTTACCTTCTTAATAACCTTTTGTAATTTCCCCAAACACAAAGGCTGTTTTCTCATAAAACATATACCTTGCTCAGATTTAAACCTCGACAGCTTCACTGAGGTATAATTGAAAGGCAATAAATCACTTATACTAAAAGGCAGAGAATCTGATGAATCTTTACTTACCTCTACCACTTTGAAACATTTGTGACAGTTAAAACAGTGAATATCAGGGGCTGGGGATTTAGCTCAGCGGCAAAGCGCCTGCCTGGCAAGCGCAAGGTCATGAGTTCGGTTCCCGGTACCGGAGAAAAACCAAAAAAACAAAAAACAAAAAACAAAAAAAAAAAAAACAGTGAATATCCCCATCACTTCCAAAAGTTTCCTGTGCCCTTTATAATCTCTCCTTGCCACTCCTGCTCCTTCCAGCTCAGGAAGATCTGATGTGCTTTGGTCACTACAAGTTAATATGCATTTTCCAGAATTTTCTGTGAAGGGAATCACACAGTTTGTACCCTGAGGAAGGAGCATCTAGTTATGTTCACTTACCATCGTTACTTTGAGATTTATCCTTATTGTTGTGTGTACCAGTAGTTCATTGATTGTTACTGCTGAGGAGTGTTTTGCTGTATGAATGGAACTGTACCATGCTTTATGTATCCATCCACTGTTTGTTTCACTGGAAACATCTGGATTCTATCCTATATTAGCTGTTAACACAAGACTCTCACAAGCATTTGTGTACACGGCCTATGTGGACCTACACTTTCTTTTTTGCAAGCAAATACTGCAGACTAGACTGGTTGGGCCACATGGCAGGAAGCTGTGAAGCTGGTTTCTATGAGGTTGTAATACCTTCCATTCCTACCAGCAGTACATGAGAATTCTGGGTACTCTCCAACCTCACCAGTCCTTGATGTGCCACACTATGCATTTTTTTAAACACCTATTTGTTTTTGATTCTATAATCTTAGAATACACTGGGCATATAAAAATTTCTGCCAAACAAGGATACATGGGAATCTGGCTGCAATTGTTGATTCTTCACAGTTGCCCAGTTATATTCAGTTATCAGCTCAACAAAAATGATTCTATCCCATACCACCAAGCCCTGTTACTTAGGATGTTTGCTTGAGGATAACTAGAACATTTCAAAGCAAGACCTATTATGTACATTGTAATGGGTTATCCAGTGAATACAGTGGAAGTCAGGGGGATGGAACACAATGATGTTTCCATACTACAGATAGTTCACTCTTGCTCGGATATAGGGTACAAGCAGCAATAGAAAGGCAAAACTCCACTATGAAGTTCCTTGTTGACCATATTGGAGGATTGGTAATTGGGAGCCCTTGAAGGATTTCGAGGGATGGCATGACATAATTAGAACTGTACTTTATAAGTTCACTCTGACAAAAAATCAATGAAAAGGACTCTTTCCTTGAGATATAGAGCCTGTCCCTCTTCTCTTTTTTCTTTAGATTGTGTTGGGTGGATTTAGAGTCCTCCTCTCTGTTTTGAACTTCATGTATCTATGCCTTTAAGAGTCAAAATGGTGGTGACTGTGGCTGGGCCCTGCAGCTGTGTCTGATAGGACTGTGGCTTTCAAGGTGTCAGTGCTGAGAGAGAAGTTATGTTCCTTGTAGAAGCAGCCTTGGCTTGGGCTGTCATGTCACCTGCCAGAGCCTTGCAGGGGTGCACTTTCCTAGAGTGTCCATCTGGTAAGGTACTGAGCAAAGCCACTTGGATAATAAAAGTAAAATAAGGGGCCAGCCTGGCTTCTCTCTCTCTCTCTCTCCCTCTGTGTGTGTGTGTGTGTGTGTGTGTATGTACACGCACCTGCGCATCCAGGGCTGACACTGAGCTGCTGAGCTGAGACACATGGTACAGTAGCACCATTGCTAAAACAGTGAAAGCCTTCCATAGTAGCTGGTAAATAGCAGTATTTCTGTGTACTTTTATTCCTGGGACCCTTGGTCCTACACAAAAAAGGTTTCAGCAGCTTGCTCTAATGCAACAGCTGGCATCCATCCCAGTTGGACTGCATCTGCACCATGGTGACTATTATGGTTATTAAAGATTATAAATTTGTATCATTATCAAAAAACACAAATTAACACCCTAACTAATGATTATGTCTGTCTGATCCAGTATATAACCTGAAACAAACGAATATCAAGGGCTATGCTGGAGATGTTACAAAAACATACTAGAATCTCTTCCTAAAGCAGCATAAATGTTTCACCAATAACCCCACAGTGTCTGAAGGGAAGCCCTATCACTGAGAATCATCCAAGAAGATCAAAAGGAGCACTTCATTTCTGGCTTATATTTTATGGAAACTTAAACATTTCAGAGTCAATTTTCAAGCCAATGGATGAGTTTTCAGAGTAGGGGCTATTTTCTTTTATCTTGACTAGCAGTTCATTTGGAGTAACAGCAAAGTAATTTTTTTGTTGTTGCTAACTTCAATATAATTATCATCATACTTGATTTTTAGACACTGAAATTGCCCATAATTGTGTCTATCCTATCTCTATGGTAATATGGACAATTATAATGGATAATCCCTTTGTTTTCCCAGTCATTTGTTGATGGCTTTTTTGTTATAGGGATATGAAAACATAAGGCAATTTCACCAATTACTGGTAATGTTATTCAACTATTTAATTTATTTTCTGCATGCATAATCAGCCATAAATATATTTTAGCTAATGGAAATGACAAGGGTGTAATATAATTTAAGCCCAAACAAATTTGAAATAACATTAAGGAGGAAATTAAAAAAAAAAAAACATGGGAAGGAACATAAGGAACTCAATCCATCTTTAATTTCTCTCATGCCAAATCTTCTACTGTGGATCAGTTCTTTTGGGTTAAAAATAAAATAATGAAAGGGTCTAATGCAATACATGGTGTATAATAAGCACTCAATAAAAGTTGGTTTATTTCCTTTATCTCTAAAAACCTAGTAGACTATGATAGTGTACTTGGTGTTTTTTATAAATGGAATGTTTGCATCTCTCTTTCCTGAGCTCACATGTTGAAATCTAATCCTGAATATAATGATATACAGAGATGGAACCTTTGGGAATTAATTAGTTCATGAAGGTAGGACACTGTGCTAGTCGCCTATCTGTCACTTTAATAAAATAACAGACAGTTTATAAAGAGAAAAGGTTTATTTTAGTTCCTAATTTTGGACATTCCAGTCCATGATCAATTGGCTTTGATGCTTTGGGCCTGTGGCAAGACAGCACATCAAGGCAGGAGTGCTTGGCATAACAAAATCACTTACCCTGTTAGTGAGGAAAGAAAGAGAAATAAGCTAGGGTCGGATAATCTCCAGAGCACTCTCCATCTCATACAGATTCTACCCATCACAATAATGCCCCCAAGCAGACCATACGTATAATACATGGAACTCATAGGGACATGTGCATGGTGCCTTTGTAAGGGTGTGGGAGAGAATGAATGAATCTCTCTTAGCTGCAGGAGGACACAGCAAGAAGACAGCTGTCCACAAAAATACAAACCAGCAAACAGTCCTCAGCAGGCCCAACATTTGCTCCTGCCATGGATTTCCTAGCCTCCAGAACTACAATGATAAGTGGACCAAGATGGTGGCATTTCACCAGAGCCTGTTCAAACTATTCCCTCTGCCCTCCAGCCAAAAGCCAACCCTCAGGGTAGAGAAAATAGCTACCTACAAATTCAAGACTCTTGGAATTATAATCAGGACCTGAAATAAGAAGAGAAAAAGTACCAAACTTCACCCTTCTCATCTCTAGAAAGTATCACGAACACAAAATCAAACCTACTGTGACACCATTGTGTCGCAGGACAAGTTCTGAGCACCCTTCCGGAAGGAACTTCATGTGTGGGTTACCTTTACATTTTGGTTTCATGAGTTTCCAAAACCCTGGTAAATCCAGGCAAATTTCTTGTCAGAAAAGACTCCCTGCAGCTGTCCAACTCCCCCCTAAAACCCTTCCTCTTTGAATGCTGATTTTGCCAGGCAGGAACTCATTTACTCGCTAATCTGTCTTTAACACCTGCTAATCTCCATTTCTGTTCAAGAAACTGTGTAACTGATTTGGTCCTGGCTGTCTTCCAGCTGCTGTGGCACCACAGAGCAGGGGGCGACTGGCCCTCAAATCTGGATGCCCTCCTATTTTTGTAATTCCAGGAAGGCCCACTTCAGATTCTTTCAAAATGTTTCTGCCTTGCCCAGAGGAAAACGTGTGAATGAGTTATGAACATGCGGCACCGTCTGAAGGAACTTGTTATCCCCGTGCCACATTCTTTCTGACTCAACAAACCTTCTGGGGGTCCCAGTGGTGCTAGTGACTAAGCCTGGAAGTCTTCCATTGTTTTATAATAAGGGAAAAGGGTCACATTTATATCCAGGAGCAAGAAAAGGTATGGGCATCTGGGGCTTTCGTGGGGAAGTCAGGGGAAGCTCAGCAGTTACAGGGGAGGATTTAGTAAGTTTTGAGATGTCAAAGGAGTTCTCCTTGCTTACACCCCAAACAGAGGCAGAGGTGTCTGTCCATGGGCTCCCTCCATAGCTGCTTCCTTTTGCTGTTTGTTCCTTTTCCCCCACACACTCTGACCAAAGGGCCTTGATGTCTGTCTCAGTCTTGGGAAACAGATTCATATGTTTTAAGCCTGTCAAACAACTGCATACCTGAGGGCTTATTATTTCTTTAATAAGAAATTGTGGCTGTAGATTGGCAACCTTGATCACACGTAACCTCAAAAGAAATAAATGTCTATTTGAGTGTTTACATCCTGGCTACACATACCACTTGGTATTTGTGCCATGAGTTTGCTGTTTCCCAAAGAGAGGGTATATGTGGTTGAGGGTGAGAAGGGCCACTAAAGGATTCACCCATAATGGTGTTGCCTGTGCCATCCAGCAGAGCTGATGCTAAGCCCTGTGATCCTTTGGGACAGATCTAAAACAAGGAGATCCTACACAAGGCCATTTATCAAACTTCTTTAACAGAAAGAAGCCTATTCTTATGTCAGGCCACTAAACCGAATCTGGCCTGTAGTTGAGCAAAGCCTGAGCCTTTTACCAGCTTTTGTTTGATTTGATTCACCCTTGGTTTCAAATGATTTGCATGTGAGATCAAGAATTTTCTTCAGCAGGACCTGGAATCCAAGTGCTCCAAGATGATCCCAGAGTTTCTGGGCTTCAGGAGCTGTTGCCAGCTTTCAAAATAGTAGGAGAGCTTTCCTTGCTCTACCACCCACCTGCCAGCTTATTGGGCTTCTGGAGAATTCTATTTTCTTTCCGCTCCTGCTTCCAGAACCAAGGACATTTTTCAGTTCTCCTTTTCGCTTCCACATTTTCAAGGTGGCAGCTGTACCTACCATATAGGACCAGAATACATTAGAGGGATTTTAACATATGCATTCTCCTTCCTCCACTCTAGAGTGATGGAAAGCTTGAAATGTTTTCTGTTCTCTCACTGTTGCACTGCCCTCACTTGGTCTTTGGTTAGTGCAAGTTCAGAGTGTGGAGGGAGATATTTGTCTCACTTTCCCGCCCTACCCTTCCACCCCTTTTGCATATCGGTATCTTTGCACATCAGTATCATTGCAGCAGAGGTGGGTGATGCATTTGGAGGGGTCTTTGTCATCTCTGTTTTTGACACATAATTCCCAAGCACCAGGTAAGATCTGTGGATGTGTAAAAACTTGCTTTGTCACTGGGGACTCTTGAAATTTTTATGTTGATACTAGCTTTTTGTGGCCATTGAATTTTTTTAGAAATGTGATTGTTTATTATTCTTTTCTCCTCTACAGTGTCACCAAGAATTAGGACAGTGATGCCTTTCAGTCACATAACAAGCTTTTTACTTTCATGGGTATTGTTCCTTTGGGTGTGAGTGTGTGTACTCACATATACATGTGTATGTTTTCAGGTCTTTGATACATCTAAGGATTCTGTTTCTGATTTTTTATTTGTGGGTAGCAGTCACTATCTTTCATGAGTTTCTATGTCCACTATAGAGGGAACACAGTGACTTTTTTTCTGCCTTCCTGATACTTTTTACAAGCCAATTTGAACTATACTACAAAATGAGTTGACCATGCTACTTCAGTTGATGTGGTACGTTGTTACAATAATGGCTTTAATTCTTATCCCTATTTCCACAGTCTTTGCAATATGACTTGATAGCACCTTTCGTAAATGGATGGAATATGTTTCTCTACCCTTTGGGGTTCACCTTGGTATGAGTTTGTTAGAGCTGCTATGATAAAATACCACAGGCTGAGGAGCTTGCCAGCTGACATTCATTTCTTCATGGTTCTGGAGGCCAGAAGTGCAAGGTCAAGGGGTTGGTAGGTTTGGTTTTTCCTAAGGCTTCTCTCTTTGGCCTCCAGAAGGTTGCCTTCTCCTTGTGTCTTCACATGGACTTTTCTGTTTGTATGGCTTCCTGTTATCTCTTCTCAGAAGGAAGCTAAGTCTATTAGATTAGGCCTTACCCTTATGATTTATTTAATCTTAATAACCCCTTGAAAGGCCCTCTCTCCCCAACCTCCACATTGGGTATTAGAGCTTCAACATGTGAATCTAGACTGGGTGATACAGTTTAGTCCATAACACTGTGCCAGTTCCTGAGCACATTAGAATGTAGTGCAAGTACAAACACATCTGTTTTGAAAGTAGATCTCAACAGGCCTTGTGGCTTACACTTTCTTGGAGTACTGCCCAGCAGGCATGAGCTAGGTTGATGGATGTAGAAATTCATAGGGTTTATTGAGTCACCAGCCAACAGCCTACCAATCATAATATAGCTAAGACTTTGCTCCAACCAGTGCCTACCAATCAGGGTACAGTGAAGGATTTGCTCCGGCCAAGAACTAACCAATCACAAGGCACCCAAGACTGTCCCAGACCAGTCAGCCCCAGCTAATCTTGCCAGCTGACTGCAATCACCAGATGAAATGATCTCAGCTTCACCCAGTTTGGAGCTTCTTTGCTTACCCATTGGCCAATGAGCAATAATAAAAGCTTCTGTTTTAAGCCATTGAATATTTAGAGACTTTGTTAATTCAGGAAGTGGTAGTTGATGTAACTGATAACCTCTTAAATTTTCTTTCTGCCAAAGATGGTTATGTTCATACTATGCAACAAGGGGAGGTGAATTTTCTATAGTCCAGGCAAGATTGTCTGTAAACATCCTGCCACCTGCCTGTGATAGGAAGAAAACAGAATTACTTTTTTTAATCAACAGCTTGCATTAGAACTCATTTGGGGGGAGAAAGTTTTTATTTGGAAAAATACAGTAGAAGGCTGCTTCTCTGATATAATTAGAACTGGTAGTTGGCTGGTTAATCTTGCAGAAGAATTAGAGTTGTCTGTTAGCCATGAGCTTTCTACCTTCTGTGGGCAGCAATCAGTATGCTTTTCAGAGGAAATGTAGAGTGCTGGTAATTGTCATGAAGCTGATCTGGTAGGAATTGCTCAGGAACATTGCTTCTCTTGCTTTGGTCCCCTGTTTAGGGAAGGATAAGACGTAGGTGAGTATCCTAAGAAAAAGAGAATCATTATTATGCAAAAACTGAGTTCCAAGTCATAGATGTGAAAATAAGGTCCTTTATAAATCCATTCATACAGAAGATTTACTGTATTTTTCCAAACAAGCTTCTCTTGAACCCCTTCCTGGGATCTTGGGAAGATTAGGAACTCTGTCATGTTTACCCACTGTGTGCCAGGTACATCAGTGCCTGGCTGAGATTAGGTACCAGCTACTGCTGGAATTTAGAAGGAAAAGGAACTCATCATTTGATGGAAGCATGGTAAGAATTAATCAATTTAAATCTGGCAGCAAAATATTTTTTAGGATGAAAACTACTATTATTTAGGAAAATAGCTTAGTATGGCCTGCTTGGGCTTAGAGGATGGGCAGATGGTAAGGCATGGTGAGGAAGGGTTAGTGAAACCAAGAAAATAGATCTACGGAAAAGAATAGAAGTGACTTGAGAGTTCCGGCTTTCATGGAGCAAAAGTAACTTGCTGACTAAAGCAAAGCCTAAGAGGAAGAGGAAGAGAGAAAATGGGATTAAGCAAGGTGATCGATGAAAAGTTCTGTTGTCAGGCGGAGAGACTGACAGAAATTTTAGCTGGGAGGTGCTTCACTGATAGGATTTTGGCGGTGCCATTGTGTAAAACTCTGCTTATTGTGCCAAACTTTTAGTAAAGTACTTGCCTCTCAGGGAGCCTGGGTAAAGGGCTGGGGACCAGTGCAAAAATGGACAGAGAGTGAGTTGATCCAGACTCAGTGGTCTCTTCTGAACTATGGGAGTCTGAGCTGGAAGCAATTCTGCTACTATGACTACCCTTTCCCAACAGCTTCAAGGCTCTCCAGAGATGGGTATCAGTCCTGAGTTTCTTCATAACAGATGGTATGGACTTTGCCAGTTTCATTTGAATTTGAAAGGAGTAGGCTTGTGTTATGGTTTGTGCCTAGATGTCCCTCTAAAGCCTCATGCAGTCATGGGATAGGAGAGCTTTTCAGAGGTGGCTGAATCTAGAGTTTGCAACTGATTTATGGTCCAGTGCTGGGACTAAGGGTGTGAGTTCCAAGCATACTCTAGGACAGGTAGCCTGCATACAATATAAGGTACAGAAACAGCCTTGTCCTTGTCATTTTGCTCTTGTTGCTTTTGCTGTCTTCTGCCACCATGAACTGTTGCCCCTGTTAAGCTACCCTGCCTTGGAGCCAGCCAATTATGAACTAAAAGCTCTACAAACTGTGAGCTAAATAAATCTTTCCCTTTTTGAGTGTCAGGTATTTTCTCTCAGCAATGATAGACAAGTAACTAAGACAGTGAAGGAGGGAAGCTGATGTTAGGATGGTGTGGGACATCATTTTACATATTAAGAAAGCAGACCTTGTAGGAGACTGGGAAGCAGATAACCACAATGCTAGGAATAAGCAAATCTGGGGAAGCATTTTTAAGGAAACATTTCAACATTATACCTTCTCATTAACATAACTCAGTAAGGCATAGGGAGACAGCTTGCAGGTTTTCTGCTTTAACTTACACTCAAAATCCATTTTGTAGCTTGAAGTGTATGTTTGAAAGAACTGCATATATTTTTGTACAGTTAGAAACAATGATTGTAGCACCCTTAACTGATGAAGCTTGTGGAAACATTATTCTCTTTTATCTCTTCCATACTGAGATTTGGATAATAGGAATTTCCAGAGAATTATTTCTCAGAATGCTTTTCTAGCATCATATGATTATAATATTTTTATGTTAAGGGCTGAGGATACAGTTAAATGGTAGAGTACTTTCCTAGTATGTGTGAATCCCCATGTTTGATTTCTGCCCATACAGAAAAAAATTATGTTAGAAAATTTCCCTATTGCCCCATGAGTATCTCCAAGCCTCTTGATGTGCATATTGGAGCCTTAGTACAATCTAATCACTTAGTCACTGTGGAGAGAGGAAAGTCTACTTTAGGTGCTGTCAAGGAGCCTTCGCCTTTGAAGTACTTGCTCAGAAAGGTCTGAAACATGGCCATTATACCAGAACAGGAGCCTGGGTAAATTGTTAAGCATACTCCCATAGCCCCATCCTTGGTGTTTACTTCTTAGAATAGGTGACTATTTATCTTAGGTATTTTCTGATTAAGGAAAGTAAGAAACTCTGAAATCCCAGGTCTTTGTCTCTGCCTCTATGCAAAATAGTTGGGACTGTGATTTAGGATGGATTCTCAGGTAACTGGAGGAAAATCCTAAACTGTTGGTCACTGGAAATTTCTATGACCCCAATTCTGGACACAAATTCTAAAGTTCATTGCACACACCTGGGTTCAAATAAATGAGGGCTAACCATCTTGATTGCCGTGACTGTAAATGATAATCAAGCAAACAGCTGCTTTTCCTTAAAAATACTTTAGCCTGAATCTGGAGATTCTGATTTAATTGGTTTGGGCTGCAGCCTTAACATCAAAAATTTTAAAAATCTCCCCAAAATGATTCTAATGTGCAACATAAAGTACAGAGGGAGAGAAAGAGCAGTGAAAGAGACAGAGAGAGGAGGAGGAGGGAGAGAGATCAAGCCTCTTACTGACTACCTTTAAGGGCATGTTCAGTTCTATAAAATGGGCCTAAAGATACAATTATCTAATAGGTGTCTAAGTCAATTTTCCTTTGCTATAACAAAGTACCTGAGACCATGTTAAAGACTCATTTTGGTGTTCCTGAAAAGGAAATAAAGGTTTATTTATCTCATAGGTTTGAAGCCTGCAAGAGCATAATACAGGCACCTGCTCAGCACTTGGTGAGGTCTTCTTGCTGGGTCCTGGTGCTGTACAGAGCATCGCATGGGGAAGACAGAGAAAGCATACCAATGTGAGCTTGCTACTTTCATTAGTTCCTTAATCCATTTATGACCACAGAGCCCTTAAGACCAAATCACTTCCCAAAGATCCCACCTCCAATCCATTAAGGATTAAGTTTCCAAGGCACAGGTTCTCAGGATGAACAATCATTATCACCATAATAATAGGATTCCTGTAAGTATTAAGTTAACATATTTAAGACACTCGGAGGAGTGTGGGTGTGTAGACAGGGCTAGCTAAATATTTGTAATTAATAAAATTATTAGAAATGGATCATATTTCTTTTCACTAGCTTGAGGTATAAAATGGAATCACATTTCATTTATTTTAAAGCATTTGATGGAAGTAAAACATGCAGTCATGAAATTGTACAAATCCTAAGTGCATTGTTTGATGGTGTTCAGAGGAGGATGCAATATCCCCAGGCCAATGTGTTCATCATTACCAGACCCACAGAAGACTCCATGTCCCTTCTCTGTCATAATTTCCTGCAAAGATCTTTGTTCTTTTGAATTTTACTTCCATGCATTAGTTTTTTTCCATTTTGGTTTAAAAAAATATATGAAGCCATTGCTTGGGTCCTTTTAGTTCTAACTTCTGTTGTTCAAATTTTATCTCTGAAATTCATCTGTAATTTGTGCCTAGAAATTTTCTCATCCTAACCTCTATGCAATGTTGCATGGTATGAATCTACTGCATTTGATCTTATTGTACTGTTGAATAATTGGGTGGTTTCCAATTTGGGTTTATTGTAAAGTTGTGTCTGTAAATAGTCTTATATAGATCTTTATGGTATTTCTTGCAGGAGAGTCTTTGGTCATAGCTACATTGGCTTTGGTATATCCTTATATATCATTTATCATGATATTATTGTCTACATTTATATTAATGTCTGTAGGTCTGTGTTTCATAAGAAGCATGTACTTGGTTATTTTTATCCAGGTTAAAAATATCTTTTAATTGGATTATTTTGTCAGTTGACATTTAGTGTTAATTACTAAAACATTTATGTTAAAATGTATCATTACACTCATTTGTGCTTGCTTTCTTTTGGATTAATTATATTTTGTTTGCCCATCTTGCTAATTTTTTAGCTTATTAGTATACATTTCTCATTTCTTTCAGTTGTTTCTGTAGAAATTACAGTATGCATCATTAACTTATTAAGTTCTGCCTTATGTAACCACCTTTTCTATTTCTTAAAGTTAAAATCTTCCAACAGTTTACTTCCATTTAATCTCTCCTATTTTTTATGTCACTATTTCAGTGGTTTAATTCTCAGAATGCAGTAAACACTCTAAGACATACATCCAACATTTTAGTAGTCAGTATTTATTTAGACTTATTTATATATTTCTCCTTTCCAGTACCTTTATTCCTTTCTGTTGGCCATGCTTGCTCCATGTTCTCTCTTCTAGGATATTGTCTACTTGAGGAACCCTCTGCAACCTTCCATCTGCTGTAATTAAATATTTTAGCTGGTATTTATCTAAACATGTAAATATTCTATCTTCCCTTTCATGTTGCATATACAGCTTGAGGTTGGCAGTTATTTTCTGTCAATATTGTAAAAATGCCATTTCATTGCCTTTTAGTTTCTATCATTTCAACTGCAAAATCTGCTGTCAGTCTTATTGATAGTCCTTGGGAAGATACACATCTTTTCTTTCCTCTGGCTTCCTTTTGCACTCATTCTTTTGTTTTTGTTTTACAGTGATGTGCCTAGATATGTTACCTTTTATTCACTTCATCTCAGTGTTTGCAGAACTTCTGAAATCTGTGAATTGTTCTTCCATCAGTTTTGAAAAATTCCCAGTCAGTATCTTTCCAAATATTTCTTTTCTATCATTTCTGTGTCCTTCCTTTTGGAGACCTTCACTGCACATTGTTAAATTTATTGTCATTTTCTGTAGGTCACATTCTTACCCTGTTTTTTGTCCTATCTCTTATGCCTCAACCTGTTTCCTTGCCTATCTTATATTCTGTTAAAATCATTAATGAATTATAAATCTGAGTTACTGTATTTTTCAATTTTAACATTTTCATTTGCTCTTTTCTTAAAATTTCTAATTCTATAATATATTCTGTATTGTTTTCTTTGTTTTTGTACATAGTAGTTGTTCTTCTGAAGTTCACATTCAATAACTCAGTAGCTGGATCATCTCCAGAACACTTTATACTATCCTTGCTTTTGTGGGTTTTTAGTCATTTATACTCCATTTCCCAGGATGCTTGATAACTATTTTTTATTGTGTTTTTTAGAATGCTGAATATTTTCTATGAAAAACGTAGAGACTGTACACAATATTATCTTCCTGTACAGGAGATTTACTTTATTTTCTCTTAGGGAGGAAGAGTATGAGCCACTCACCTTGTGTTTCAGGTTTTGTGAGAACTCGCTCTTGTTTTCAGGTTGTTTGTAGCCATAAAGTATAACCCCTCCTCCAAAGTTGATACTGGCAGTTTCAACTCAAATTCCATTTTTCTCCTCTTTAATCCAATTCTCTTTTGCATCCTTAGACCTCCAAGTTTTGTCTCTGCTACCTTTATATTTTAGTTCCTTAGTACATACTTTCTTTTTAGGTTTTCGGCTTTGCATGTGTGTGTTTGTGTGTGTGTGTGTGTGTGTACACGTGTGCGTGTGCATGCTCCTCTGAAGCTTGCATGTGCATTGAGGGAAAACTGTATGCAGAATCATTGATTCAGTTCTCAGAATTTCTGTTTTCTTTCCAAGATCTTGGACCTTTGAGTTCTGGATGATTCGGTGGTCCTGAAGTTCAATTCTCATCTGACCAGCTCGGATGGTGGCAAGTTCTAGGTTGCTGCTTTCAATCTGGTCTCTATGTCATGCACTATGAATTGGGAAATGCTTTAAGGGGGAAGCACTGGTTTATATGAGGGTCCACCTCAGTGTCATCATCACCTCCTCACAATCTCACCTCCCTCACTTCTGACTGCTTTGACTGTCCTTTAATGGCTGTAATCAGCATTTTAGAAATATTTTACTCAGATTTTGTAGAAATTTATTGGCAGGAGATTTAGTGTGATATAAACCACTGTCCTACTTAAAAGTAGAAGTGGGTTTATATTACTTCTGTTATCTAAATTAAATATCTCTGAAACATCATCTGTGGGAATATCTCATTTCCTAGTTAGTGACATTTCTCCTGTGGCAAATTCTAGCAGTACAGTGTGCTTACATGCAGCTGGAGGCTGACCTGCTTCCCCTTACTGTGGAAAGAAAAGGAAAACAAAAGTTCCTCTCCTGTTGGCTGAAGAATAATACTGATTTTGGCTTTTGTAGTTGTCATTCTCTCATGGTCATTGTTTTTTTTTAATTTTATTTATTTTTTGTCTTTTTGAGACAGGGTCTTGCTATGCAGTTCAAACTGGCCTTGAACTCACTTTGTATCCTAGGCTGGTCTCGAACTCACAACAATCCTCCTGCCTCAGCCTCCTATGTGCTGGGATTACAGGCATGCACCACCACACCCAGCTTCATGGTCATTCTTGAAAGATAGGTTGTGTGTAATCTGTACTGGTGTAATCCTTAAACTCTGGCATAAAATCAGCAATGATCTGGGATTTCACTGATGCAAAAACCCAGTGACCCAGTTTCTCTTCTCATTTGATGAACCTATTGTTCCCATAGATGGATTCTCTGAGTGACATCTTTGGCTCCCAAAGTTCTTTACTATGGAAATCTTATAGTTTATGTATACATACCCATAGCCATACCCATACACATGCATGTGTACACACTTACACCACTACTCTCACTTACAGATAGTCCCCCAGTAGCAAATTGGCTGTATCTAGGAGGTTTTCCATGTTTAACTAGTTTTGTCTATCTTCTTTTCACACTTACCAATGTCTTATACTTTATTCTATGTTATATATATATTTCATCTTATGTAACATTTGCACAATATTAATTGACCTTAGTGTTCATTCATGGACATTCACTTGGTAAAGCAACTGTAATTGTGTCCTAACTCTAGCAATTGTATAACCATGTGTAACACATACCTCTGCCACTCAACCTGGCTAAGAATTTGGAATTCCAAGGTTAATAATAAAGCATCCTAAAAAGCAGTGCCATATAATGGGCATAAGTACTAAATTTACAGCCAAAAGATGTTTGGGTTGTTTCTATAGGTTTACACACTTACTGGTTCACATGCCTAGATATAACCTTGGACTTGGATCACTGAGCACTTGATTTCATGATCTGCAAAATGAGGGTGATATGCTAAGTTCACTGCACTTCTATGAGCACCACATGTACAGGCCATGAACAAATGAGTTGGTAATAAATCTGAGAAAAGGAAAAATATTAGGGCTGGGCTGCATCCATGGAGTTATTCATTTTGCAGGCATAAATACTGTGACAAACATTAATTTGGGGGGATAGAAGACGTTGATCCTTGCTAGGACCACTAAATAGCTGGGTGAGACTGAGCCTCAACCTCTTCATCTGTAAAATTGCAATGATAATACATGCCCAAATGGCTGTCATAAATTTCAAAGTGAAATAGAGTCCAGGAAATTATTTTGTAAACTAAATTACCATGTAGATGTAAGATGTCGTCCACAACTCTCTGCTGTATTCATTCATGCCTCAGAGGGAGTAAAACTCAACTTGATTCTGAACAGTTTTGCATTTCTTTTTTTGGCTTTGTAATATAATTTCATAGGAAATTTTACCAGAATTTAAAGAAATGAAATAAAACTCTTGATGTTCATAATTTTTGTGTTATATTTGAATCATTTCAAGAGATTTTTCTGATGTTTGGGGAGTTCTGGGGTTTCCATAATGGATAAGATATTTTCTCATATTTTGTTCTCTTAACTCAGAAAATACTGACAGTTACAGTTATTGCCTGCTCTGAAATGAGATTGGGGATTTTCATAGATTCTGATAAAACTATGTTAGTAATCACAAAAGCAACAGTATATGGGTTTTTACTTTGCATCAAGCATCATTGTAGAAATGTTACATAGACTCCTTTAATCCTAACAGCTGTTTGGCAGGTGCTATTATCCTTGTTTTAAAGATGAGGAAACTGAGGTATTAAGGATTTATGTTTCCCACATTTTCACTAGGAGATGCTGATAAAACTAGTATTTAAAAGTGTATAGTTTCATTGGAGTCCATGCTTTGAGAAACAGAATAATTGAGCCCAATTAAACAGAAATAAGAAAGGATATACAGAGTCCACAAAAAATGTATACACATTTCAGTAAAAGAAAAGTAATATGATGATTTTTCAACAGATGGTGTTACCTTCATATGGGGGATCCTAGCGGATGTCATATATCAGAAAACCCACTACGCTGCCGGCCCTTAGAAAAGAAACTGAAAATGCATGTGCAGCCATCTCAGTGACCACAGTTACCTACGCAGAAGTTCACTGTACTAATGTACGTCTGGAAGTTAATGACCACCACCCTGAGCACCTCTTGTAATTGTAGAGGCCAAAGGTAACTTGTATTAATCTCTTGATGTCTCAATAAATTGATTATTAAAATATTGATACAAGTTTTTCTTTTCCTGAAAGGTGTATGCAGTTTTTGACAGACTCTGTATTATAAGAACATAGCACAGGTCATTAAAATCAAGGGTAAGAAAGCAATGTGCCTTAAGAAGAAGAATTAAGAACAAGAAACTTATATCAGTCAACATATTTGATATTTTCATTTTCTCTCTCCCTCCCACTCTGTACTTCTCCCTCTTTTTCTGTCTCCTCTCTCTCTTTTTGCCCTCCTCCCCTTATTGCCATTAATTTGGTGGGTTTGCATCATTTTCTCGCGTACTCTACAACCGGTTCTCCCAACTTCCATATCTATGTAATGCAACATGGTTGGCTCACAACTGTATCTTGTGTTGTTACCATTCTAGCTACTCTTGGAGTCTGCCCATTGTCAGTCACCCAGAAGGAGTGGGTGGGGATGCAGCATCACAATATTAGGATCACTCCTGGAGAACTAACCATGGATGGACGTGCAGGCTGGTCCCCGAGAAGGTAGCAGTGGTAGTTAACTGCAGAAACACTCCCCACACTAAATCTATCAGACACCTATTCAAAATGGTTTCAGTGGCAAAAATTATTTTCAAATAATATATGTATAGTGCACAGTCCCATGAGTTTATACACCATTTGTACCACTAACATCAGGGCTCAAGGCACCCTGTGCAAACACTTCCATCTTGCTAACCCATTTTAATCACATTCCCATCCTCCAATCCCTGATAGCTATGAATTTGTTCTCCATCATTATAATTTGACTTTCTTGTGTGATTCCTGATCCCTAGGATTGTATCTGGGTAGAAGATTTTGACTAAGATGAGGCTGAAGTTATTTTTATAGTTGTAGCACAGGTATATATCAATGTACTATTGCATGTCAAGTATCAATTCGCAAAATGTAGTCATGATGTAACTACCCCACCCCCAATGTGTTTGAAATTTAGGGATGGCAGAGTTTCTGGTTTCATGAGCATTTAGAAATTCATTCATTCATTCAGTATTTATTTCGTGCCAATTATGGGCTTGATAATGTTCAAGGCAAAATATTCAGTGCTGAAAAATAGACAAATAACTCCATCCTGGAGACTTACACAGAAGAAGAATTACAGTCTAATTTGGAATGGAAATAATAGATAACAGACATCAAGTCATTTGTGTCATACCAGCAGCTAAAGTTTCCATGTTGCTGGTCTACCACCTGGGTGTCTTCCTGGGTCTTCTTTAGGACTGCAGGTCTTGGCATTGTGTTTGCTCTTTCCAAAACTCAAGGTTGCTGCTCCATGCTTCACTTACCTCCCTGGCTCATGACAAAGAAAAATTGTCCCAAACCTGGTTTGAGGCAGAAGTTTTTCCATGACATCACTTGCAGCCTCCTACTAGGAAGGAAATTAAGATTTGTGATAAAATGCTTAAGCAGTTTTACATTAAACTTTAATGAGATTAAGACCTCTTCTGGGAAACTACCTACCCACCTACTTAGCTGCCTGTCTGTCAAGGATCTAATGATCTTAACCAGACATTCATTTTACTTGCATCCACTCTAACAAGGATTATCTCACTTCCCTCGATTTCTATGAAATGTTCCTTTCAAGGTCAGCAAAGTCTCTTTCCTTATCACAAGTCTGAAATACAATGTTGATCTATGCACGTAATTAAATTGTCTGATGGGATACTTCAATTTTTGTTCTTTTTTGAAATCTATTGTTCATTGTTAAAGCCTTTTATCAAAAAGAAAAAAAGGTGCAATATGTACTAGAGTCATGCAAGCCGTTACCACTGGGAAAAACTAGTGTGAAGGATATATGAGATTTCTCTGTATTATTTCTTGCAATTCCTTATGAATCTCCAATTACCTTAAAACAAAAACATTAAAAAAGGAAAATGAGATGCCATCTTTGCTTTCTCTGATCTTCCTCATCCGTTTCCTCCGAGCATCTATACCATTTTCCTTAGCTACTCAGAGTCACTTAAGCTTCCAGAGGGGCTTCTCTTCCTCTCAGTCCTCCTTCCTAGCTCTGATATTTGCTCGTACAAGTACTATATTATTACCATATTATAGTCTCATCTTTATGCTTGCCTTATCCTATTATTCAATTTTGGGACCATAAAAGATAAAAATTGTGCTTTGTCTTTTCCAAACAGGAAGCGAACGTGAAATACTGGCTTAGTTAAATTAAATTTTAAAATACCTGATCCCCTTCATATCTGTACCTTAATCTCTACCTTCCTTAATATCTAGAGAAGGGGAATGAGGTAGGCCTGGAACACCCACTGGTTGTTTTTAATTTTTCTTTTGTATGTGTATGTTAGTAGGGAGTAACACAGCCATGTACTGAGCTGAATCTCCAGCTCATTTACTTTTTATTTTTTATTTTGAGACAAGATCTCACTAATTTGCTGATGCTGGCCTTGAACTTGTGACCATCTAGCCTCAGCCTCCCAAGTAGCTGGGATTATAGGTGTATGTCACCGTGCCCCACCCTTGGGTGCTTTTGGATGAGGAAAGTGGATTGGTGCTTCTTGGTCTTTAATTGGAATCATTTGGGTGGTTCCTAAGAAACTCCAATGCCCAGGCCCCACCCTAGAAGTTCTAATCCATCTAAGGAGGGGCATGGGCCTCAGTACATGTACTGTGTAAGCTCCTGGATTTAGTCTAAATATGCAGGTAAGTTTGAAGACCACTGGTCTAGAACAATTTCCAAGGATTTCTTTCTTTTCCTTCCTATGCAGGGAGAAGAAAACATACTTGCATTCACTAACAGTAACTGGCAACAATAAAGATCTTAGTTGGGAAAGAAAGTGGCTAAAAGTGGGATGGGTAGTTTAAATAAACTCCTTGGGGAATTTCAATATACCCTCTTAAGAAGAGACTCTATTCACCAACTTCATTCCCCACCATAGTGAAAGTTTCTGGAACATTTATTCCAGAAGCATTTACTGATCTCCTTTCTAAGACAGGCATGGTGGTATACCGGTCAGAAACACCGAAGTCAGGACCCGAGTCAGGGCCTATTGCACTGTACAGTAAGCACATAGCAGCACAACTGTGAAATGTCTAGCGGACATGTGAGCTACTTCTGCAACTTGTTCACGTCTACAAATGTGTGTAATGTGAGGTCTGTTCATAACTGTGAAAGTTTGAACTCAAATGGTCGTAAGTCAGGGACTTACTGTAATAAAATTTGTCTGCATTAATCTGCTTTTGTCACTATAATGAAATTCCTGTAGTTGTGTGCTTTAGGCAGAAAAGAGGTTTATTTAGCTCACAGTTATAGAGAGTTAAGGGCATGGTGCTGTCATTGGTTCAGATCTGGTGAGGATCTTCTAGCAGACAGGAACAAGGTGGGAGTGTGTGTGGAAAGTCGAAGTCATATGCTGAGAGTGAGGAGAAGCGAGTCGTCTGACCTTCCCCTAGACCCCATCTCTTAGAAGCCTCATCCCCTCAGTAGTGAGGACCACGCCTCCAATGCATGAACCTTTGAGAAGACAAAGCACATCCAAACGGCGGCATCCCATCTCATAAAACTGTGCGGAGAATTAAGTGATTATTCATGGAAGGTGCTTAGACTATGACAGGCCTATTATAATTATGTGATATGTGCTCACTGTTCCCTTTCTGTCTTCTTTTCTTCCCCCTCTTCTCTTCATTATCATCATTATTATTTTTCAAAGCATCAAGCTAAGTGCTGTGATTCAGACCTGAATTAGACTGACTCAACTCTTGCCCTCATGGAGTTCATGGTGGCTGCTTCAGCTGATAGCATTCAGCATCACCACGTATCAGGATGCAGTGGCCTCTGGACACTGGTGATAGCTTAGCACAATCCAGTTGTTTCCCTTGCAGTGGTTGTGAGTGAAGTATCCTGCTTTACAAAGTTGGTTTGCACAGACCTTTAAATTTTGCCACATTTCTTTATCCCTTCCTGAGCAGAGTGAAAGGAGGTTGGTTCAGGCACTTTGCCTTTCCCAAACCTCTGACAAAGTCCTAACCTATAAATCTAAGCTGGAGACCACATTGTTGTGCCTACTTTCTATCATCAGCTCAGCATGAAATCTAGTGCTGTTACCCCACTGCACTTGTCCCCAGCACCCAGCAAAGTATGCAGGATGCCAGGGTTTGATTCGTTGGCATATAATTTGGAGTTGTTGTTCCTTTGTCCTGAGGTAGCAAGGGGAGAGGAAACGCAGGGAAAAGTGTGAATTAGACATCCAGTGGGTTTCATCCATCATGGGTTTGGCACAGTCTTGAATTTTTTAAGCGTTGTGCTGCTGTGCAGTCGACTGGGGTTTTGCTATCTGAATTTATTGAGAGTATAGACTCGGCAAAGGTGATTAACATAAATTCCAACCTCTGCTTCTCCCTCTGGTGGCCTCATAAGTTGCATGGAGATGTGATTTCTTTCATCCCCTCTCAAGCTACTGAGTTTCAACTCTTGTGTTTTCCACTCACTTGGATGGGCCTGGTCTGTGAGCCTCAGTTTTCCTATCTGTCAAATAAATATAAGGATGGTGCCCATTTCAGAGGGCTGTTTACTAGGAGTAAATGAACAGAAGTGTTATCAATGGTTGTTAGCATATTATAGATACTCAATAACTTCTAGCTATTACATGTACTACCATTTTATTACAATACAATTATTATCTAGATCTTCATAATTGCTGCCATAGGTAGGAGGGGAGCTAATATTTACTAAGCTGTGCTCTGTGACTCATATATATATATATATATATGAGGCATGGTGGTATACATATATCTCCATTCCTGGTTTAGCTTCTCAGATAAGAAAGATGAACCTTGGAAAAGTAATGATGTCAAAGGAAGAACCTTTCAGAGTAAGCGATAAAGTGAGTGTTGGGACTCACATACACACTGCAAACTTCATATGTTCATCACTTTGCTCATTTGGGTTTTTTTTGTTTTTTGTTTTTGGTACTAGGAATCGAACTCAGGACCTCATGCTTCCCAGGAAGATGATGCGCCATTGAGCTACGTCCCTGGCCTACCCTGCTCCTTTTTTATACTCACCCTTAAGACATAGGCACTGTCAGTGCAGCTGGCCCTCAGGCTCTGAGTTCCTTATGGGAGAAGCCAGAGCTCTTCCTCCTGAGGTTGAAATCTTGAAACAAGTTGAGTACACTTTAAGCACACCACATTCACTCATATTTATTATATTTATTTTTCTGGCTTGACTATAATTTTGTCTAATAGCAATATCACCTTCCAATATTTAATCACACTGTTTCTTCTCATTTGTCTCACCAAAGGAAGCTCAGAGAAGGTAGTTGTGAAATAATGATTGAAAATTTCCTTAATTTCAAAGTTTATTCTGCTGTAACATTTTCCTCTCAGATGTATTTTATACAGTACTATATCATAACAACTGATAGAATCTTTCAACTCTATATTCAGTCGGTTTCCAGTTATTGTTGGTTTTGCTTCCTATATACCTCCTTTTTCCTAAATTCTTCTTGAACCTACATCCCTTCTTGCTCTATCCATCTTTCTTCTCATGTGAGCCAGAGCGATCTCTCAGATCTGCCAAACTATATCACACCCCTTGCTTAGTATCTTTCAGTGGCTCCTCGCTACTCAGGGTAGAGCTAGGTGCTGACCAGGGCCTTTCTTGCAATTCCCAGCATTGCAAACACATACCAGGCAAGGGCAAAGGCCTCTGAGACTTTTTTAGAACTTCCGTGTGCCTTTCCTTCACTCTCCCTGCTAACCACACTAGCTTTCATTTCACTGCTGACTTAGAACCTTAGCGAAGGCCACATTCGCTGTAAGGAACACATTCCATTTCCCACTCAACTTGTTAGCTGGTTCTTCTCTGTTAGTGTTCAGTTGAGATGATACTTCCTCAATGAAATCTTCTTTGATTGTCCAGGTAGGCACAATTTCTGATATTCCCATGCGAAGTGCTCCAAAGTTCTTCTTGAAAGCATTTGTTATGATTATCACTGAATATCTAATTGAATAATGCTGTTTGGTCTCCTGCATCAGCACGGAAGTCCTGCAGACACTGTCTTCCTTATTTCCCACTCTGGATGTTTTCCTTCCTTTGAGCACAGTAGATTTAACTCAGTATTTGTTGATAAATAAATAAATAAGAAGGGAAAATGAATTTTTCTCCTTTTAACGAGGCTGGTTTGATTGATCAACTTTATTCCCTTAAAGCAAAGATTTCAAAAGTGTGTACTTTTTAAAGGTGCTTTGAGAAAAATCCCATCAAAGCCTGCTGTGCAGCTTGGTCATTAATTGTAGGCATTGTACCCAGGCCAGAAAAACAAACCTGTGTATGGTGGCCTTTCCAGCCCAAATCCTTGCTTGAGGCTAACCTCTTCAGTGGGATTATATTGCTTTAATATGTACATGATGTGTCCCTAACAAATTGCTTTAATAATGGCCATCTCCAGCAGAAAAAACCCATAAAGCAGGCATTTTTCCTCAACTACAGTAATGGGACAGGCCAATGCCATGACTAGAAGAGCTGGAAATAGAAATTAGCTGTTCTTTCTTCCCAGAGTTTGCGTTTACTGGATTCTTTCTTCTTTTAGGTGGCAATGTTCATTTTTCTTTCATCTCATTTTTTGAATCACCTGGCAGTAGCCTTGGCCTTCAGAAAACATAGGTGTAGTGAATGCATTCACTCCTCCTTCTGAGACTCCCCCTCATTATCACCGTGCTCATCCTTTAGTGCTCTGACCAGCGAGCAGGTTCATCAATGCCTATAAGTAGGGTGCTGATGTCCACATCATTCATTCCACTGTGAGGGTTGGAAATTTCTTTGACTCAGGTCATCATTCTGGGTGGATGCTTAGTGGGATGAACACATGATTGTTTTGTCAATTCTGGACAGATGTCCAAAGAGAGACTTTCAAGCAGATATGGTGGGAGAAAAACAAAGACAGACCTGGAAAGGTGGATGGTGGCTTCCCTTGACACTAGTAAAACTCAGGAATAAATAGAGGGAGGTGGGAATAAAAAAGAGAAACCAGTATTTTTTTAAAAATCTACATGCAAAAACCAGTACTTACTCCCAGAGCTGAAATCCCTGATATCTAGAAGGCTGTGCTTCTGTGATATACTGAAATATGTATTTCCTTAAGGAGGGCATGGCCAGAAAATCATACCAGCTTTGTTCAGTCTGGCTTTAGTCTACCATGGTTGCTCATCCTGGCCAGCTTGTTTCTGAGGAGGAACTCTGGACATGCCTTCATAGAGAGAGCTGGCAGTGTTTGACAGTCACCATTCTCACTGAGAATAAGAAGAAAAAGAACATATTTAAGCTATACTTATGACATCAAAAATTAAGTGTGTTTTATGTCATTGTCCCATGAAAAATAATCCTCTGCATAAGATTTTATTATTAACTCCATGTCATGGAGGAAAAGTCTAAGGCGCAGAGTGGTTCAGTGATTTTCCCATTGGCACATTCTACTGAAAGGTAGTGGCAAGATTTTTATCCATCCTTGAAGGTTTCAAATCTAAGCTATTAAATACTATTGTATGCCTTTACTGAGGAAAAACATTTAAAGGTGCAAAGTGATAAATCAACCCTATTTAGTGAGGGAAGGACTATGCTTTGTCTTCCTGAATCCCCTCTCTCTAAATAAATCAACAGCTGGGAGATAAAAGGACCTTCTTTTCTAGAGCAATTTCCTGTTCTCTATCAACTAAGAATCAACTCAAAGGAATGTTTTCCAATAGCTCAAGTTGAAAACTTCTGCAGTTCTTGGTGAATGTTAAATTGTAAGTTGAGGATAGCTTTCTTTCTCTGGAATTCAAGGTTGGAGTTCATGAGCTGTAGGAAGGAGTGAAAGTAAACAGCCTCCCTCGTGGAGCTAGTTATTTAAGGACTTTTTTCTTGCTTAATACTGTTGGATATTATGCAAAACTCTCTCTAAAATAACCTCTTGACAAACATAAGCTGGCTCTTTCCATCTAAGGGATTAGTTTTAAAATACTAAGGAGATGAGTGTGCATAGCCTCAGACCCTCTGACAGCAAAGTCATCATTAGCAAAAACTGCTGGGAGAGAAGGAAGCTGGCCTGCTGCAGATTAAATTAGCCACTGAGGGGCTGCACATGCAGTTTAGCAAGGTGCATTTCCAAATGCAGAACTAAATAATTCAAAGATATGTCCCTAGCGAAAACTGGTTTTCTTGGTTTGAGATTCCTTCTCAGAATGGAGAAGTAAAACATGATAGTATTTTAAAAAGTGTTTGCTATACTTTGATCACTAGACTATTCATTTATGATAAGACACTTCAGCATTCAGAAGAAAAAAGTCTGTGGTCTCTTGCACCTGGTGTGAGATAACATCAGAGCAGTGGGCAGATAACTCATCCTTAATTGGCTAATTCATAAAAAAATTACTGGATCACTACTTGACTAGTCAAGGGCTAGATAGAAATTCCAGCACAATGTGATTCTTGGCTGAGGTGATACAATCAGATCCTCTCCATCTCTTTTCCCTGCTTTCCTCTGCGTTGACTCTAAATAACTCAGAAAAGAAAGGTGATGACTTTGTGGCTGGCTTTTGAAAGTCCTGAGATTACAACTCATTGATTCTAATCATGCCACGTACCCAGCCTGAAGCAATTTTGATGGCCAGATGGATGGATGGCCAGGTTTGTATCACACACCCATCTCTGGAGCTGGTGTTCCCCAAGGACTATGGACAAAGAGTGGGAAAAGGAAGATATTCCTAGGGGGTGAGAAAAAAGTTACTACTTCTAGAAGAAAGGGAATGGGCACTAACAGGTGAAAAATCAATTAAAACATCTACGAAACTCAAAAGTCTACTATAGGTAACAGGGTAAAACAGAGTTGTGCTTAAAATTAATGTAAAACTTGGCTTTAACAGACCATGCAGAGATTCATGGCTTCACTCAGGAGTGTTTGGTGTTTGTAGTTAGAAATCATACACAAAAATCTATCAAAGCTGATAAATGATTTTTAACATTGTTGCAGGATATAAAAACAATATACAAAATCAATTTTTGTTCTGCACACAAGTAATTAACAAGCTAAAAATAAATTAAAATTCCATTTGCAAAACATCAACAATAAAATGAATAAATTTAATGCAGGAAGTGTAAGACTTACATGCTGAAAACTACAAAAATATCACTGAAATAAAGGAGAACTAGATGGGAAATATATCTCCTGTTTATAGATTTGGAGCATTAAATATTTTAAAAATGGCAATATTTTTCATATTGGTTTGGAGAGTTAGTGCAATCTTCATAAAAATCTCAGGTGCATTTTTTATTAATACATGTTTGTGATACATAATGACCAATATACAGATTTAATCAAAATACCAATAAAATACCAACAATATTCCTCACATGACTGGAGAAAAAAAAAAAAACTTAAAATTCATATGGGAGCAGAGAAAACCCAGAATAGCAATCCTGGTTAATAAGAGCAAACCAGAAGGCATCGCAACCCCAGATTCCAAGTTGTATTACACAGCTACTGTGATAAAAAGAGCACAGTCCCAGTACAAAAGCATACGTATGGATCAGTGGAACAGAATAGACGAGCCAGACCATCTCTAGACACATTTAGCCACCTGATCTCATCAAAGGAGCCCAACACATAGGGTTGAATAAAGACAGCTCATTAAGGAAACGGCACTGGGGAAACTGACTACCCACATGCAGATGACTGAATCTAGACCCATGTTTCTCACCATGGATGATACACCAAACTCAAAATGGTTCAAAGATCTAAATAATAAAACAAAAAATTAACCTGCTGGAAGATAAAATCAGGTGCATTTTTGCATGATTTAAGATGATCCTGATATTCATATGGAAATGCAGAAGATATAGAATATAAAAAGTTCTTAAAAAGACTTGAAAGACTCAGATGTTCCCATTTCAAAAAGCTGCTACAAAGCTGAAGTAAGCCAGACAGTAGAGTATGAACATAAGTATAGACCTATAGATTGCTAGAAGAAAACTGGCCTTCCAGAAGTAAACTCTACATTTCCTACAAAGGAACCAAGACAACTCAGTGAGGAAAAGAATAATCTTTCCACCCTATGATTCTGGCACAACTGGATAACTGTAAGCAAGAAAATAAAGTTATGACTTACTATGATGTATAAATATATTTTTTTAATTTTGAAGAGTAAAAGAAGGATAACATAGTAATAGGGAGACTTACCAAATTACAGACAAAGTGGTAGGAAGTTATCAATGTTTGTTATTTTACCTATTGGTATCTTCAAGATAGTTTCTCAGGAAAACAAATAGACAAATAATAGTGAGTTACAGACAAAAGTGGTAGGAAATTATCAATGGTTGTTGTACTATACTTTGGTATCTTCATCTTTGGTTTCTAGAGAAAACAAATAGAGCTATACCTGAGTGATCAATTAAATAATCATTGGCTATTCTCAATGGTTGTTGCTGGAAACACATAGTGATAAACATACATCCATTTACAAAATAGCATAAGAACAATATAAACATTACAGAGTTATAGACAGATTGGTAGGAAATTATCAATGGCTGCTGTAATACATGTTGGTATCTTCAAAGTGGTTTCTCAGGAAAACAGAGATAGGCAAGAAAGATCTAACAAGTAGCTACAGCCTAAGGGTTGTGAAAAAATAGCAGATTACCTCCTCACCAGTGACTCCTTTCACTGAGGTGTGACAGCTGGAAGGGAGGCCAGGATTGAAAAGAAGGACCAAGAGACTAGCACCAGTGTCCAGCAGTAGGCTGTTTACTTTTTCCTCTATAGTCATGATTACCTGGGGTTCCTCCATGGAAATGATGGTCTGGTCAGAGGAAGAAGGCTGAGTATGTCCTGGGCCCCTTCATTCCTGTTGGACCAGCAGCTGGTAAGAGGGGTCTGAGCTCTGGGGCCTTTGCTTCAGAGGGCAGTCTGACCTCTAGTGGTCACCTTTACAGTCAGGGCATGGTCCAGGGGGCTTCTTAAGGCAGTCCCTCTTGAGGTGGCCTGGCTTTTGACAGATGAATGTAGCAGATGAATGTAGTCATCCAGTTCTTCTTGGGGCCCCGAGAATCAGACTTAGGGTCTGTTTCTCTTAGTGATGCAGCAAAGGCAGCTGTGTTTTCTCGGTCCCTTTGTTTTCTCTCCTTGGCCTCCTCCTCACCACAGCTATAAAATACTGAGGAGGTAATTCTTACTATCATCTCAAGTGAACTATCTGGGACAAAAGTCATTTTTTATAGATTTTTTCTACTATCTGGAGCTGACTAAGTAACAAACTTATCTTTAAGAATAATTTGTCCCTCTACTGAACTGGGATCCAGGGAAGTATGCTTTATCAATGCCTCTTGTAAGTGATCTAAGAAAGCAGAGGGGTATTACTTTTTTATTTTGTGGGGGGGGCTTCATCTCAGCCATCAGTGGAGCACCCATGCCAATCATCTCTCCAGCCCCCAAGCGCATTGGGACCCTACAACCACTTAGTGTCCTCTCCACAACCATCAACACAGGCGGCAGGAATACGTGGATGAAGTCCTTGGCCCGCTAGTCAGTCTCAGCACCATCAGGTGCAAAGTGTCCCAGACAGGTAACCTAGACACATACCTTCTCCATGAAGGCAGTTCTTCAGAATCTGAATATTGGGCACCCATATAATCCATGAAGTTTCAGTGCAGACCTCTCAGGAGCTCCACATGCTCCTCCACTGCAGCCTGTACTGTCAGGGGAAGAATGGCCTCCAGGGAGTCTCCCCAGATATTGCACAAGGTTCTCCTGGTTTCCAGCTCCTGAACAGCTCTCTCATCCCCAGTCAGCTTGACCTCTGAGTCATTGGGTGTCATCTGTATCCTCGTGTTCTCTGTGTCCTTATTCAACAGCTGTTCCTCTGCTGACTCTGGACCTTTCTTGTTCTCAAGGGCAGGGCCAAGAGCAACCTGCCCTGTGGCATGTTTTCCCAGAGGTTTCTCCGTGTTGGGATGGTTCACATATGTCCCTGGGCAGGCCTCTGCCCCCGGCACGGGGTGGGCCGATTGTGTCAGTGCTTCCCTGTGGCATGATAGTTCTCAACCATGTGGCGGCGGCCAGCCCAAGGACCGGCGTGTGCCACTGCAGGGCTTCCTGGGCACCTGCATGGCTGGGGCCCCATGATGTGTAAATATTGACCCAAAATAGATCATAGACTAAGTCTAAGAGTCAAATGATGAATGCTTAGAAGAAAACATCTTTATGACAATTGATTTGACAGCATTTATTAAATGTGACACCAAAGGATAAAAAGCAAAAGAAAACAATAAATAAATTGGACTTAAAATTACAAAACCTTTGTGCTTCAAACAACATCATCAAGAAAGTGACAGGTCATCTTACAGAGTGGAGGAATATATTTGCAAATAAATGATGAATGGTTTATATCTAGAATTTTAAAAGAATTTTTACAACTGAACAAGAAAAGGAGAACCCAGTTTTAAAATAGGCAAAGTATTGGAATGGGAATTTCTCCAAAGAAGATACGTAAAGAACCAATAAGCACATGATAAATGGTCAACATCATTAGTCACTAGGGAAAAGCAAACCCTACACTAGGATACATTTCAAAGCTGCGAGCATGAGTGTAGAATAAAAGACATTGACAAGTATTGGAGAGGATGTGGAAAAGCTGGAACCCTCACATTTTGTCACTGAGAATGAAAACTACTTTGGAAAGAACGTTGGAAAGAACTCCTTAAAAGTTACACATAGTTACCATAGTTACTCTGAACATAGTTACCATACTTGCCTCAAAACCCTACTTCCACAAAGATTTGAAAACATTTCCACATGAAGTACTTGTATTGGAATGTTCATAGCATATTACTCATGACAGCCACAGAGTAGAGACAACTCAGATATTCATTCATTGATGAATGAATTAAACAAACTCTGGTATATCTATACACTAGAATATTACTCATCTGTAAAAAAAGAATGAAACATTGATATATGCTACCTGATTAAAAATATTAGATAAGTGAAAGAAATCAGACACAGAAGAACATAAACTCATGATTTCATTTTAATGAAATATCCAGAGTAGGAAATCTGTAGAGATAGAAAATAGATTTATACTTGCTAGGGGCTTGAGTAGGGAAAATGAAAAGTGAATGTTAATGGGAAAAGACTTTATTTTAGAGTGAAGAAAATATTCTGGAATTAGGTACTAAGAATGATTATGCAATTCTTTAACTATAGTAAACATCACTGAATTTCATATTTCATCTATCCATCTATATTTTTGTAGTACTGAAGATTGAATCCAGGGAACACTGAGCTACATCCCTAGTCCTTCCTATTGTTTTGATTTTGAGACAGGGCCTCACTGAGTTGCCCAGGCCAGTTGTTTTCACTGCTCAGGCTTACAATCCTCCTACTTCAGTTTTCCTAGTAGCTGGATTACAAGTGTGGGTCACCATGTCTGGCTTTGTATTTAAAAGACAAATCAGGATATGTGAGTTATACCTCATAAAGTTTTTGTTCAAAAAAGCATGCTTGCAGGAAAATCTGATTAACTGAATCCAGTGTTGAGTAGTTCAAGTGAGTTTTGCAGTAAAGCCTGGAGTCAAATTCTGTCTCCATTTCCAAGGCTCAATTACAGCATCTGAAAGATGGCAGGAGGGAAAGAAGATACTATCAACTTGGATAAAGCATTTGTGAGAATTAAATGAGATAGTGTATTTGTAGTTTCTTTAACACAATCAGTAACCCAAACCTGGAATCTTAAAATTACTACAGCAGGATCCTGAACCTAGATAAAGGAAGGTGCACCATTTGGAGGGGGAAGCTATATGTTCTTGGTGATGCCAGACTCCCGGCCTTTGAGTGTGTGACAGGTGACAGATGGAGCCAAGGGCACAGCTCAGACTCCAGTGTCTAAACTCCAGCTCCCATTTGTCTACGTTGTCTGCAGTCAAAGCAAAAATAGGCTCCATAATAAGGAAGGACAAATTCTCTTAAGCATTGTGATGTTGCTTGTCACTGGCTCAAAGCCAGGCCAAGAAGCAAATCCAGGCTTTGCCTTCCTGCCCTGTGCTCCCAGGGTCCTCTTTCACTTCACAGCATAGCCTGCTTCCTTCCACTATTCTGGGCAAGCCAGAAGGCTTTACCTCTGCTGGTCCCTATGGTCCAGGTTGGGCACAGATTAGACCTGGGCCTGTGCAATCTTCAGGAAACAGGAAGTTCAGGCAAGAGTGAGGTCAACAAAGGCAAAAAAGGCACCTGGGTCTGGATGATTCCACTCCAAGGCCATATCTATAAACCAATATTTACCTGACATTTACTATAGTATCTTATTGATTCTAACATTTACCACTGGTTTAAGGACAGCTTTTGAGGGACAGTATGAAGCAGAAAGAGCAATACTATTATAGTGTAGACAATTTTATGACTTAACAAAAACAGTTTTAACTCATCTCAGCATTTAATTCTTTTTTTTCTTTTCTTTTCTTTCACAATCACAATCAGTATTGAGCCAAGCCTCATCAGATTTCAGACTGTCAGGCATTTCCGAATGAATGTGGACAGCAGAGGCTCCTGCTGAGTCCTCTCAGTCTGCAGTGCCTTGTCATGACTCAGGGTCCTTGACCTCGCTCTTGCTCTTCGGATTGATAAGGAAGTGTGGAGTCAAACTGATGCACAGCAGTGCCTCAGCCACAGAGTCTGCTCAGTAAAACCTGTAATCCCTTAATTGAATTAGGTGCTGCAGAACTTAAAGGTTTTCTCTGAAAAGTCATTGGAAGCTTTGTGATAAATAGAGGTATAGCCCCTGATGAGTCCTTCATGGCCCATTAATCAGTTACCACCAATCTCCCCCTGCTTTGGAAATCCATGATTTACAATGCTGAGATATTTGGCCGAGTTAGCACACGCTCAGCAATGACAAGGCAAAGCTTACTTATCTTTCTAGCAAATCTCTTTGACTGCTCACACGGTCTTTTGACTTTGCAATTTAAGGTGTAAGCCTTCTTTCTATGTTTAGAAGAATCTTCCCTTCTGCATCCAGCTGAAAAGTGTATTTATAGTTGTGAGGGAGGAAGCATGGCTGCCAAGCTTAGCCGGAAAAACCTCAGGTCTAAGACTAAGGGAGCAAGTAGATCCCTCACCACGTGCAGTGGGATCACTGTGGAGAAGGAAGGCGTGGAGCTGAACACTGCAGAGCGTTTGCTGTTGCAGCAGTATTACAGTTGTCACTATGATCCTTGAAAGCGTCTTCCAGGGTCCTTATGTTACTTTTAATCCTCGACTGATCCCTGTAGAGATATGCGGCAAAATTGCTGCATGTTGTTTATCATAATTTGTCACCATTAAGCCACCAACTTGATAAACAGTGTAGTTCATCTACTTCATTTTGCTTTAGATTTGAAAGGATTTCTTTTTGAACATTTTATTTTATAATTTTGTGGTATATCTACATGCTCAAAAAGTACAATCATTGGAAGATTGCATTCAGAAAAGTCTGATTTCCATTCCTCCTCCCTGTGTTCCTTACTATATCTATCGGGTGATTACATTTTAGTTTTTGTTTACTCAACAGTTGCGTGTATGTGTGTGTATGTCTGTGTGCATACACATGCATTTATATGCATACATATATACACTCACATATATATCCATACATGTACACACATACACATATATAACTTTTCATATCTTCTCTTTTAGGTAAAAAATAGCATGCTATAACTATTATTCTATGCCTTGTTTTTTTACTAGCAATATATCCTAGAAATCACATCTTATCAATATATGGAAATATAGGCAATTCTCATCATTCACAGTAGTTATGTTTTACAATGGCCCTGCAATAATTGGTAAATCTAGGAGAAATACATGGTTAGTTTCCTATGAGCCTCTGGTCACATTCTTTGTTTCATGTGTGTTTCTGTTGAAAAACACCTTATTTAATATGTATAGTTAATTTGATAACATTGAATTTGGACCTTATAACTCATGCCTGAGCAAACCTCTTTTAACATCTTTTTTTTCTCTATAAGACACATCATAGACTTTGTGAGCTTAGGGACATGAAATAACACTTTCAGATTATTGTGGGGCCGTTTTAAATGGTTAAATCCCCCAAACTTCCAAAATGTGGCGTGACATAGACCATGTAAAGGACATTTACATTTGCAGTATGGGAGATGAAGCAAGCAGGCAGAGCGTCACCTTGTGTGACTTTATCTGGGAATGCGCACCTCAGGCAGCTCAAACTTCCTGCCAATCTGTGTGCGTCCATGTCTCTACATGACTGTGGAAGTGTTTTCAATGTTGATTTTGCTAATAAGCAAAATTATGACTATAGAATGCACAAATAACAGGTATGGATCCCATTCCACTTTCCTTTTCCATAATTACATACTACTTTGCAGTGTGAATGTACCGCAGTTTATTCCATTGGTCTATTGATGCAAACTTGGGAATACAAATAGTGCTGCAGTGAATAGCTTTGTGTATTTGTGTGTTCATGTTTTTGACAACCTTTACTTGGAATGGAGTCCTTCAAGTGGAATTGTTGGGTCAAAGGATGGATGCATATGTAAATGTTTTTGATAAGTAATGCCAATGCTCTTACCATAAAGACTACAATTTTACATTCCCACTAGAATGGATGTAAAAAGGAGTCTTTCCCTTTAGCCTCACCAAGAGGATACATTGTCTACCTTTTGATATTTGTCAACCTAATCAATGATGAATAATTATCTCAATGTCATCTTAATTGGCATTCCTCTTCTCACTGAACCATTTTGTGTACTCTTTTTCTGTAAATTTTTTGTTCACCTGTTTTGTGAGAGGAAGCTTCTTATTGGCAGACAAGAGAAGCTAGTGAGTAAAATATTGCTAGAGAAGGCTTCTCAATAATTAGGCAGAGGAATGAAGGACCTAGATAATATGCGGGGTCCTTGGGGTAAAGTTAGTGGCAATCTTCAAGCAGAAAACATAGTCAAGCCCTTGAAGCAAGCTTTCTGTCATAGAAAAGAGAAATGGTATGAGAGGCATTGGGATCTCAGACAAGGATCTGCACCTTAACATGTATTTATAGTTGTGAGGGCGGAGGTGCGGTCAGAGAGGCTAGCCAGGAAAGCTTCAGATCTAAAGCCAAAGGAGTAAGTAACAGCCTTGCTTTTTTATTTTAAAGAGAAAAAAGGTAAACAATGAAACCGAGTTTCAAACCAGGTTAGTAGGACAGTAACAATAGTTGGTACATTACATATTAATGTCTTCATAGTAGTTAATCAGAGTACAAGATATATATGTATTATCATGTCTAAAAATATTAGCACAAAACATTCTTTTCAAGGAACTAAGAGAAGCTAACTGTGAAACTATCTTAGCTGTCTTGTATATGCATATATATTTTTTCTCTTTCCGCCTTTCCCTTTTCCCCCATCACAGTTTGTCTTTTCTATTGTACATTTTTTTTCTTAGTTTACACTGTCTATTGTACATTTTGGATCCTATTTTCTTGTTCAGTTTCTAACACTAGTGAGACAGTATGATGTTTACACCTGTGGGTCTGATTTATTTCACTTATGAGTATGGTCTAAAGTTGCATCAATTTACCTATAAAAGTCTCCAGTTTATTCTTCTTTAAGGCTTGATAGTATTCCATTATGTGAAGAAAAACCCCACATCTTTTTTATCCATCCCTCAGTTGATGGATATTTGGATTGTTTCCAAGATTTAGCTATTACAAATTGTCCTGCTATAATCATGGTGCACATATATCTCTGTGGTATGATGTTTTTAATTTTTCTGGAAAAATACCCAGAAGGGGAATACCTGGTTCAAATGGGACCTCTAATCCCAGTTTTTAAAAAAATCTCCACACTGATTTCCATAGTAACTGCCCCATTCTACACTCCAACCAGCAGTGGAGAAGGGCTCCTTTTCCCCCACAGCCCTACCAGCATTTGTTATTGGTTGATTTCTTGATGATAGCCATTCTTTCTGCAGTGAGATACAGTCTCAGTGTTGTTTTAATTTGCATCTCTCGAATAACCAATGATGTTGAACATTTTTTCATATATTTAATTTCCATTTGTATTTCTTCATCTGAGAAGTGTGTATTCATCTTAGATGCTCACCTTTGGATTGGGTCTTTGAATTTGGGCAGTCTGAGTTTTTCAATTCTTTATATGTTCTAGAATGAAGCCCTTTGTGTGTGAGACAACTAGGTATAATTTTTTCCCATCCTGTGGGTTGTCTTTTCACTCTGTTGGAGATTTTGTTTGTTGTGAAAAGACTTTTTAATAAGGTGAGATCCCATTTGTTGATTCTCTGTAATATTTCTGTTGCAGTCTGGGTTTTGTTCATGAAGTCTCTGTCTATACCTATGTCTTTGAGTTTTCTACCTATTTTCTCTTCTAGTAAATTTGGTGTTTCTATTTTAATATTTAGATCTTTGACCCATTTTGACTTTAGTGCATGGTGATAGACATGGTTCTAGTTTCAGTCTTCGGCATGTGGAGAGCTAGTTTTTCCAGCACCATTTATTAACTAGGCCATCTTTCTTGCAGTGAATATGTTTGGTTCCTTTGTCAAACAAGGTGGTTGTGTATATTTAGGGATGTGTCTGCATCTTCTATTATGTTCCACTGATCCTCAAGTGTGTTTTTTTTGCCATAACAGTGTTGATTTTATCACAGTAGCTTTGTTGCATAATTTCAGGCCTGGGATTGTGATGCCCCCTGACTTGCCTTTGTTTCCCAGAATTGATTTTGCTGTTTTAGGTTTTTTCTGTTTCCAAATGAATTTTAGGAATGTTTTCTGTAGATCTGTGAGGTATGTTAATGGTATTTTGATTGGGATTGCATTAAATCTATATAGCAGTTTTGGGACTATGGCCATTTCCACTACATTGGTTCTTCCTATCCAAGAGCAAGAGATATCTTTCCATGTTCTGATATCCTCTTCAATCTCCTTTTTCAGGGTACTGTAATTTTCATTGTATAGATCTTTTACATCCTTTGTTCAGTTGATTCCTAGCAAGTAAATATCTTGGTGTATGGAATTGGATACCTATGGCAGAGGAAGGAACTGAACTGAGCCACTGTACTGTTGAGAGACCTGGCTCAAGAGTCGTAAGGTAGATCCCTCTTCTTCCACTTTGTAGTTGTAAGATCTGGCCCAAGTTTCATCATCTTTCTGACCTTTGTTTTCCTCTTGGCATAAACAGCAGTGGTGACCTCCTAGAGTTACCATGCAGATTAAATCAGAGTTTTGCAAAAAGGATCTTGCCTTATATGGTACTAAGGGCACATGAGTAATAGCTGTTTCTGCCATGTAGATTTCTGCCATGTAGCTATTTCTCCCTAACTCTCACTGGGACATGCCTAAGAGTAGATATGAAGTGGGGAGTGCAGGCAGGAGACATGAGCGCATCGTATCATGAGGAGCAGGAGTTGTGAGATGATGTGGGACCTGACTCCCATCTCATGGACCAGGTTTCAAAGAAGAGGGAGTGATGCTCTTAGTAGCAGGAATTTTAAGTAGTTACCTTGCAGGGCACATTTTAAATTTTCTTTAAAATCTGATTTGGATCTGAAGTCTTTGCCATGAACCAGGCATGCTCCTATGTACAAGTATAAGTTGAACAAATGCTGAGGTGGTCAATCCCCCCTAGTTTTAGTTCTTGATTTTGGGTGGTCCTGATCTTCTCATACTTCCTCTCACTACAAAGGAAGAGAAATGAACAAGATCTAACTTAATTTAGACTTAGATCTGTGCACTAGCCATGACCTAAACAGAGCCAGAGGGGCACCATGAACTTTTTGTTGAGCTTTTAGGGAAAGAAATTCTTATTCTTTTCATAGGGAATTTGAAAGCAGGGGGATGCAAGTTCTGAGGGCACAACAGCTGATTTTGGACAATGATGCAAGAAGTTATCACAAAAAAAGAAGTGAAACCAACATAGGGCAAGTCAAGCTGCAATTTAAAGAGAGAGAAATTAGACCTTGTTAATGTTATTTCAGCCCCTGATAAATCCATACCTGCAGTCCTTGAGCTTTTCAATTATGTGACTAGATAAATTCTCCATACGCTTCTGTTAGTGTGGAAAGGGGTTTGCATTACACCAAATGAATATTAATAGCCAGAGCAGCCAAAGGTTATCACCCTACCTAATTTGCTTATTTTTCAAGCTCATAACACCTCCTCTATGCCAGGTCACTGCTTATCTCTAGAAATTCAAAGCATCTTGCAGGCTCTAAGGAAATAGATCCTTAATCTATAGACATAGAAAGGCTGGGAAACAAGCACAGGGTGACTTTTATATATTAAATTTTTGTCCAATTCATTCCACTTTGAGAGGCAGCAGGTGTAGCCTTTCATTACCGACACTCCAACTTCTGAGATCCTGTCCCCGTCCTCTGATCTGGCTTCTGCCTGCCTGCCAGCCCTTGCATGGCCTGTTGGAGACTATTATTAAGATAGAATTTGTATAGATTATTTTCAAGCCAACAAAAGAATTTCCTTGTTATTTATTCTCAGGGTCTAGTGTGCAATATAAATTTAGCCTATTTGAAGAGCCTGGCTCACTGATCTTGTTAGAGGGAGCCAAAGGCTATTGTCTGCTGTTCATACTGAGCTAGAACTCCTGCTGCAAATCCCATTTCTAATTGCAGGAGGGTCATTTCAGAATGCTGGGAAACCTCTGTTGCCTAAGTTTACAGGGCATAATGCAACCATGCATTCTGGATTTCCAGAGGTCTCATCGCTTCTGGGAGACACTAAATTTGGATGTTCACTTCGTCTGCCCCCTGCAGAAAATACCCTGCAATCTCTAGCCTAATGCATATGGCAGAAGCAAAACTGGGAACTGGCCTGGTATGTAAGGGCCCAAGATATGTCTCAGAATTGGCCTAGAATTAGTTACTAAATGTGTGCATGAGATCAGGGGCCCTGTTAGTCCAGGATTTTGGCACAGGCTACCACGTCAATACATGACCCACATTTCGGAATGGCAGGACTGTTTTTTAATCATTCCAGAAATTCCAAAGTTGCTCATTTAAAAATTGTAATAGCTTATAGTAATGGGTGGGTTACTTTTATATTCTTTAAACAATTTTTACTAGCACATATTTGTAGTACATAATGTTTACATTCTTTGTGTGGAGTTGGTACATGTATATAATACATCATAATTTCTTTTTTCATCCCCTTTCCTTCCCTCCCTCCTCAGCCCTCTTACCATGTGTGTATTGAAGAAGTACTCAGTGAACATTAAAAGGCTTAAAGTAGAACGAATCGTACTGCTGACAGTCATTACTTATTTGGATGTTATATTCTTCAGCAGTATTAGCACATAGTCCTATGCTGGTGGTGTTATTGTTGTTGTGTAAAAAGTACAATGGAAACTAATTACGATCTTTCATATATGGCTCTTTTCTTCCTAACAATGAATGCACTTCTATGCCATTAAAGAGATTTCCATTCTGTTGCTTTTAGTGACAATGTAGTAATTTTCCATTATGTGAATACACTATAATTTATTTACCTAAATCTCCTATTGTTGGATATTTAAGTTGTTCTCTTCCTCATGAGTGTGATGGTATAAGGAAAATTATGTAAAATGTTCTTTTAGAAAAAATCATTGTATATGTTTATTATAACTCTAATAATACCTTGAAGTGATCCAGGAGCATGAGACTTTTTGTGGCAATGGGGATCAAAGGGTGCAGTACTGCTGAATGATATCACTAGCTCTTTTAATATTTAATTTTGAGGAAGAGTCTTGCTAAGTTGCTCTG